>NC_133526.1:85948889-86250189 GCF_048544455.1 Silene latifolia
GACTTGATTGTTCGACTGTTTTTCGATTATTGCCTTGATGGGTGACGAAGTGATCGTCACTACTTTGCCATTTAGTGGGATTTTGATCTTCTAATGAAGGGTGGATGTTACCGCTTTGGAAGCGTGAATCCACGGTCTTCCCAGAAGTATGTTGAATGAAGCTTCAATGTCCACTATTTGGAAGTTAACCTTTCGTTCAATTGGCCCTGTGGCTATGGTTAGGTTAACAAGTCCTACCACTTTTCGTCGTGTACCATCATATGCACGCACACCTTGATTGGTAGGGGTCCAATCCGACTCTTTCATGCCTAGCTTGTATGCCGTTTTGAGGGGTATGACGTTGACCGCTGAGCCATCATCTACCAAGGTCATTGGCACGTTCTTCTTTAGACAAATGACAGTGATGTATAGAGCAAGGTTGTGACTAGCGCCAAAAGGTGGCAAATCTTTGTCCGAGAAAGTAATAGGATTACTTAGCTTCGGTGATTCTTGGAAGACCAAGTTGACTACATCTTCAGGAGTGGAGTTATGTGCTACATTTAGTTTGGCCAAAGCCTGCAGTAAAGCTTGGCGATGTGGGAATGAGCTTGATACTAATTGCCAGACTGAAAGATCAGCCTTCGTCTTCTGCAATTGCTTGAGCAAATGGTCAGTGGAGTCCTCTTCGTTATCATTTGGTGTGACAACGTTGGTTGGACCATTTTGAGTAGTGCTTTGATATGGACGACCCGAACGAGTTAGGTGGTCCACATCTTGGTCTTCACCATTTTGGACTATTTCTTTGACTAGGGAGTTTTCAATGAGATACTCGTCTTCATCATCGTCGGCCCAAACTCCATTGATTGCAGTTAGCTCTCTCATTCTCATGATTTCATCTTCCAGTCGTATGATTTGGTCAACTAGTTTATCAACCATGGTGACTACTTCTTGCATAGTAGTATTTTGAGAGAAGATTAGTGGCACATGTTCTTTGGTCGTCATGTTGGGATCATGTAGAGTTGTCACCATATTTTGTAATTCCCAAACTTGTCTATCCATACTCCTTGCCCATGTGATGATGTCGGAAATGGTAGGGGAGATAGTGGAGTAAAGCCCTTCATTCTCGATTGCATAAATTTCATTTTCGATTGGAGAAATGAGGTGTGAGCAATATAAGGTAGATTCATCACTTGTGATCACTAGAACTCCAAGAGGATTCTGAGTGTTGTTGGGTTTACCTCCCGGTGGTATTGGTAGTCGGCCATCTTCAATCATGTCTTGAAGCACGTTTTTCGACTTGTAGCATTTTTCTGTGTTGTGTCCCTTGCCCCTATGGTATTCACAGTACGAGTTCTCGTCCCAGAATTTGGACTTCCTTTCGGGTTCGGGAGTAGGTCCAATGGGTTGGAGTTTGCCTTGCTTCATTAACCTTTTTAGAGCGTTGAAGTAAGTGTCCCCAAGATTTGTGAATTTCCTTGGTGGGGTACTTTTCTTGGATGGCTCGAGAAGGTTAACTTCATCGGTCTTGCTAGTAGAGCCGTATGAACGACTTGTTGAACCTTGATATCCTCGACCTACCGTTTTGGACAAGAGTCCTTTACGGATGTCATCTTCAATCCTTGTCCCTAGTACGGTTAAGTCCTTGAAAGTTTTGATGTTTTGGTATCTCAAATGATTGGCATAGATGGGTTTGAGATTGTCCACAAACTTCTCCACAAGGGTAGCCTCATCCGGGCGTTCAACTAGTTGGGTGCTAGTCTTCCTCCACCTACTTAGGAAGTCGGTGAATCCTTCTTTGTCATTTTGGGTAAGAACCTCTAGAGTGCGCATGTTAACTTGGATTTCGGCATTATCCGCATATTGTTTAGAAAACTCGATTGCTGCATCTTCCCAAGTAGCGACCTTCTTGTGATCTAAGGAGTAGAACCATTGTTTTGGGATAGTGTCAAGAGATGAAGGAAAGATCCTTAATAACATCTCGGGTTTGATGCCTTTGATAGACATGTAATCCTTGAAGGCACGGATGTGGTTCAAAGGGTTCTCATGCCCCTTGAATTTAGGGATATCCGTCATATTGAAGTTGGTTGGCAATTTGGAATTGACGGCCTCATACTTGCGATTGTTCTCCCTATAAATGTCATCCCCCTTAAGGTACATCAATTGCTCCTCTAAGTATTGGAGTCTTTTCTCAGCTACAGTCATCCCCATGAGAGGATTCTCATCCTTGGATTCATTATCAGAGTCACCTAGTACTTCACTTTCATGAGGAGGCAACCTTCCCTCTACGGCATAGATACATCCCCCGATGAGCTCAAGGCGGTCATAGACTTGGTCTTGGGTAACTTGCATTTGGGCTAGCGCGTCTAGGATTCGATCATTACCATCTTGAAGTTGGTGGAGGTTTGTTTCACTGGATCCAGGCATCTTGAAAACTGGATAAGAGATCGGCGACGAATCAAAACACGATCGACCATTCTAACACACTTGCTAAAAGAAGAAATGTTTTGACTCGTGAAGTGGGTGTGTGCCACTTGTGTTGAGTGAGCTTTGAAGAAAGACAAGATTTTTGAAAATGTGTGTCCTAGTCAACTATAGTGTAGTTGTAGGAGTGGACTCAAAGTGAGGTTTTGAAATGGGCTTATGGCCCGAATTTTGACACGACAAACGGAAAGAGTTCTGACCGGATTTTGCGCTAATTTGAAGGCCTATTTCGAAATTTTATTTGAAAATGGGTTTTGATTTTTGAAAAATCGTCATGGTTTTGTTTAGAAATGGTGATCACGTAAGGTACAAACATTTATACAAGCATTATAATGGGATGCTGAGTGCATTTAAAAGGGTTTTGGTTTAAAGGGTGGGTTGCCATACCGAACAATCAAACCCGAAGTCTGTGGAGAGGCTCGTACCAAACAAGTGTAAGGCCGATTCCTAGTCCATTTCCTCAAGTAGTGAAGGCCCTTGATACAAACAAGAGTAAGAATCATGGTATGGATGACGTCAATCGCTATCTATCCTTAGGCCCAAATAAGAATTAGGACCGTTTAGACGGGACGATTGGTCGAATGGGTTGGGTTGGGCCTAGGAAGGCCGAATAAAACGGTCTAGGAAGACAGAGTTATGAAAACCGACAATTGTCTTGTACAAAATATTCCCTAACCTTGTTCAAGTTTCACACTTGCTACACGTAAGTGTATTATCCCCAGCGGAGTCGCCAAACTGTGGACAGCGGGGGCCTACAGGGGCGCTTGGGAGGAAAGAGAAACAAGCGTTTGCATTTTTGTATGGAGTCGCCACCAATTTTTATGGGAAATTGGAACCGTTCGAATACCTCGTGCCATGTCAAGACACAAAGTAGAGACATGAACACTAAGCAATCGTTACCCTTAGCATTCTATGTCTAGAATGACTCTCGTGGATGCCAATGAACACGGGTGTTCACAGATATCTGGAGTAAGGGGTGAGGGTACGTATTAGGAAGCTCTTTTGATCGAACACCTAATCCCGCCCGCCTCGATAGCGGCCTCTACTAATGATTAGGGAAGTTATTCGTACTTGATATATCGTCGGCTATATGCATGCAATACAACATCCAAGTTTTAATCCTAACATGTGAGAAATTAACTAAGTCGGTGAACAAGTAATTAGCATACAATTAATGTCGAAGTAGGATTTAATGTTCAATTACATATGAAAACATACAAGCAATAAAAGAAATACAATAATTATAAATTACAATAATGAAAATTACAATAATGAAAATTACAATGATTACAACGGATTAGGCGATTTATGTCGAAAATACCTTTAAAACGGATAATTTGAGAAAAAGAATAAAAGAAAGAATTAGCGAACAGAACAGAAGGCGATAATACGATTAATAGGTAATTATACGTAAACTAATTAAACTAGGTCAAACAACAACGGAGTTCAGGGACAGAATTCAACCCGGAACAGGCGCAGCAGAGCTGCGTCCCATGGAATAGGCGCAACAGTTGCTGCGTCTGTTCCTGACCTGAATTCTGGCTGTGAAGCCGGAATCGCGAATTGTTAATATCAATTGGTAAATTTAACGATTGATTAAATTATTTACTCGGATGGAAGTGATTAATAGGTTATTTACATGTGAATGATGGGTCATAAAACAATAAAACATGAATGAGACGGAGTTAAACGAATTAATATAAGATTAATGAGAATTATTAACAAATTAACAAACTAAATCAATTAATTAAGTTAAGTATAATGGATTAATGACGAATATGTGAAAAATACGACAAAAGACAGATGAAAACTATATCAAAGACGAATTTCAGAAACTCAATATTGATGAATTGAATCTCTACAACCCAGAATTGAATTTAATGACGAAAACCCGCAAATATGAGATTATAAGGGATTTAAGTCGGATTTAACAATGAATTATACGAACTAATGATGATGAATTATATACATGTGAATTATATGCTATTATGATGAAGAATGAACAAACAAACGAAACAATTAAAAGAATTTTGACGAATAACAGAGGACGAAGGAAGAAGAAAGGAAGCAGGAACTGCGGCAGCCTCATGAAGAGGCGCAGCAGGAACTGCGCTCCTTCGAAGAGGTGCAGCAGTTGCTGCGTCCTTTCTCGACAGTCAGTCTTCTGAAAATCCGTAAAAGAGGTTTTAAAGACGGTTTTAGAAATCGGTTTTAATGAGGTATTTTCGACATAAATCTTACAATTGTGATACAATAATTAAAATACGATAAATAAAAGAGAGATTATACACCCTCAGACTTACATGTTGACGAAACGAGAAGGACTAAGATATCGATTAGTGATGCTCGACGCGAATGCAAAGAAAGTGCCCTCGTAAGAGGAAAACGATTAGATTAATTAAGCTGATTGATTGTGGAGTTGGTCAAATTGGTCGGTCATGCAAACGAGGCTGGTACTCAGAAGGATCCGAGCTTACGTGGTCGAATGTTCAAGCACGTAGACGCCAAAAAGTAAGAACAAAGGTCTAGAATGCAAAGGGAGAAGAGAAGGGCGGACACTCGCGTGAGAAATATGAGGAGCGAAGGCTCCTATTTATACTAATCACGTGAAGGAATTAGGGTTTCGGAGACTCTTTGGAAGTGAATCTCGGAAAGATATGAAAAAGATACGAGAAATTACGCAGAAAAGGGCTTGGGAAGAGGCGCAGCAGCCACTGCGTCTCTTGGAAGAGGCACAGCACCTGCTGCGTCTGTTCCCAAGGGGTTTCCTCCTGCGGAAGAAAGATTTCCGTGTTTAAGTTATGGTAGTACGGAATAATTCGGTTTTCCTTAATATCTTATGTGAATATTACGGGAAATTGTTTACTAAAAGATAAAGATTTGTGAAATATTTATAAAAATATGGAATAGAAATATCCGGAACATTCCAGAACATTCTGACTCGGGATTTAACGGTTATCAGAAAATGAAGACGGTTTTAGGCCCGGACTCCAAATGTACTCTAATTACTGTCAAAACGACCGTATCGGCACGTAGATGACAACTAAGAGGTAGACATTAATGTTTGAGCAATCACTTGACGGTAATCTTACGAATTGTAACAAATCGTTCCGCGTACCAAACATGCGGCCCAATCATCACCGGGTGGTTTGCGGGAGGTGCAGAAATGAGGTATCTACACATAATTAACAAAACCCGAGAAATAACTCCCCGTAAACCGGCTACTCGATCGAGTAGCTAAGGTACTCGATCGAGTACCCCCTTACTCGATCGAGTATCATAGTTACTCGATCTAGTACCCAACAGGTCAGAAACTATTTTAAAAACGCAACTCACCCTTACTCGACAGAGTAATGCCTGCTCGATAGAGTACCTAGAGACTTATAAATACGGAGTATTACAGTCTTCCCTCCTTAAAATAAACTTCGTCCCCGAAGTTCAAACCACAACAAAACAAAGACTCACACTACGCACTCCCGACTCAACAACCAAAACAAAACTCAACATAAAACATGTTACTAACTCAAACTCAGCCCGACTCAAACGACAACAACCATACCGACACAACATAAAAAGGGTATAAAGCTCTTAAAAACTCTTTGCGATCATCTCCTACCCCCCTAAAAGAAACAAGGTTACGTCCTCGTAACCAAACATACCTGATAAAAAAGGAAAGGGTAGCGCTCTCGCATGGCATCCTCTGCCTCCCATGTAGCTTCCTCAGTCTCAAGGTTAGACCAAAGGATCTTAAGCAAAACTGTCTCACCACTCCTACTCTTCCTAACCTTCCGGTCAAGAATCTGCTTAGGTACCTCAAGATATGATAAAGATTCATCTAGCTCTAAGTTCTCTGCCTCTAACACATGTGACGGGTCACTCACATACTTCCGCAGCTGCGATACATGAAACACATTATGCACTCTCTCTAACGCAGCAGGTAAAGCCAGACGATAAGCAACTTCCCCAACTCGCTCTAAGATCTCATAGGGCCCGATGAACTTCTGACTCAGCTTGCCTTTCTTCCCAAATCTAATGACCCCACGCATAGGAGATACTTTCAGAAGAACCTTATCCCCAACCTGAAACTCTATATCCCGGCGATGTAGATCTGCATAACTCTTTTGCCTATCCTGAGCTGCTCTCATCCGTTCCCTGATCATCTTAATCTGTTCAACCATCTCATGTACTATCTCTGGTCCTAGAACCACTGCCTCAGCACTGTCGTCTTAACAAATCGGACTCCTGCATCTCCTCCCATATAAAGCCTCAAACAGTGCCATGCCAATACTAGTGTGATAGCTGTTGTTGTAAGAAAACTCTATTAAATCCAACCTCGGTTCCCAGCTACCACTAAAGTCCATCACACAAGCTCGTAACATATCCTCAAGAGTTTTGATTTTTCTCTCAGTCTGACCGTCTGTCGCAGGATGAAAAGCTGTGCTCATCTTCAAAGTTGTTCCCAAAGATTCCTGCAACTCTTTCCAAAACCGTGATATAAACCTCGCATCTCTGTCATACACTATGTCCTTAGGGACTCCATGTAACTTTAGCACATTCTTTCGATAAGCCATAGCCAATTGTGCCTTAGTCCATGTTTCTTTCATTGGAACAAAGTGAGCTGACTTGGTCAGTCGATCCACTATCACCCATATCATGTTATTACCTTGTTGACTCTTTGGTAAACCCACGATAAAATCCATAGAAATGGATTCCCACTTCCACTCAGGTACCTCTAAAGACTGAATCTTACCTTGTGGTCGTCGCTGTACCCCTTTAACTCTCTGGCATGTCAAACAACGGGCCACAAACTCTACTGTTTCTTTCTTCATCCCAGGCCACCAAAACGTGTTCTTTAAATCCTTGTATAGCTTGTCACCACCCGGATGTACTGAATACGATGTACAATGTGCCTCTGTCATGATTGTCTTTTTCATCTCCTCATCATTAGGGACACACCACCTACCATCGAACCTCAAACTACCATCTGTATGAATAGAAAATCGGGACACTGTCCCTTTCTCTACTCCAGCTCTCCACTCAACCATCTTAGGATCTGAAGCCTGTTTACCTCGAATATCATCATAAAGATCAGGCTGAACTATCAAATCTCCCACAGCATCCCCTCTTTGCATCATATGTATCCCAAACTTCCCCACCTCATCTTTCAACCCCATCAAAGATAGAGCTGTACACAGGGAATGTACACTCTTTCTACTCAAAGCATCTGCAACCACATTGGCTTTCCCTTCATGGTAGATAATATCCATGTCATAATCGCCAATCAGCTCCATCCACCTCCTCTGTCTCATGTTCAACTCCTTTTGAGTGAAGATGTACTTGAGACTCTTGTGATCTGAAAATACCTTAAAGGTCGCCCCATAAAGGTAATGTCTCCAAATCTTGAGAGCAAACACCACTGCACCCAACTCTAGATCATGTGTAAGATAATTCTCCTCGTACGGCTTCAATTGCCTAGAAGCATAGGCAATCACCTTACCGTTCTGCATCAACACACATCCTAACCCATTCTTTGAGGCATCTGTATAAACCTCAAAGTTCTCAATTCCTTCAGGCAATGCTAAGATAGGAGCTGTGGTCAAACGCTCCTTTAATGTTTGGAACGCCTTCTCACAACTCTCATCCCAACGAAACCTGTTCTCTTTCCTCATCAAAGCTGTCATAGGTCTAGCTATCTTGGAGAAATCTTTCACGAACCGTCTGTAGTATCCAGCTAAACCCAAGAAACTCCTAATCTCAGCAACATTCTTTGGTGCTTCCCACTTTGTCACTGCCTCAATCTTCGCTGGATCCACAGCTACTCCCTCCTTAGAGATCACATGCCCCAGAAAAGCAACTTTCTCTAACCAGAACTCACACTTGGACAGCTTAGCATACAACTCATGCTCCCTCAAAGTCTGCAACACGATCCTCAGATGATCCTCATGCTCCTCCTTAGTCTTAGAGTAGACTAAGATGTCATCGATAAACACCACCACAAACTTGTCCAAAAACTGTCTGAAGATTCTGTTCATCAAATCCATAAACACAACCGGTGCATTAGATAACCCAAACGGCATCACTACATACTCATAATGGCCATACCTCGACGTGAAAGTTGTCTTTGGTATGTCCACCTCTCTAATCTTCACCTGATGGTACCCCGACCTCAAATCAATCTTGGAGAAGACTGATGCACCACTCAACTGATCAAAAAGGTCATCTATCCTTGGCAAAGGATACTTGTTCTTCACTGTCACTCGGTTCAGCTCTCTGTAGTCTATGCACAACCTCAAACTCCCATCTTTCTTCTTCACAAAAAGAACTGGTGCTCCCCACGGCGATACACTAGGTCTAATGTATCCCTTCTCTATCAGATCATCTAACTGTTTCCTGAGCTCCTCCATCTCTTTAGGACTCATCCGGTACGGTGCCTTAGAGATTGGCCCCGTCCCCGGTTTCAACTCAACGGTGAAATCTATCTCCCTCTTCGGTGGCAACCCCGAAATCTCCTCTGGAAAAACATCTGCAAACTCTCCCACCACCGGTATCTGATCAACTGTCGGACTCTCTATCCGGCCATCTCTCATATGGCACAAGATCAAAGGACATCCCTTCCTCTGATAAGACTTCAAAGTGACAGCTGCAATCAACTTAACTTTGGGTTTGACCATAAACCCACGATAAGACACACTAACACCCTTAGGCCCTCTCAAAGACCCTTTCTTTTGATGACAGTCTATCTTAGCTTTATACTTTCCCAGCCAATCCATCCCGACTATCATCTCAAAACCGTTAAAAGGAAACTCTAGCAAGTCTACAGGTAGATCAACTTGCCCAACTATCATAGACACATCTCTAAACAACCTCCCACATGATACAGACTCTCCCGAAGGTATAAAAACTTTCTCACTCACAGACTCATATACTCTCAAACCCAACCTTTTAACATGACTCGAAGATACAAACGACTGAGAAGCCCCCGAATCAAACAAAACAAAGGTATGAATACCGTTAACAAGAAAAGTACCAGTGATAACATGGGCATCCTCCTCACCGCTTTCTTGTCCATCATGAACAACATTCCATCGGTCTTCCGTCCACCTCCCCGGACAAGATCTTGGCCGATGTGGTCGGCTTAGCACCCGACCCGATTGTTGTTGTTATTGTTCGTAGCTGGTTTCGATAAGAATTACGCCATTGCGGTTACCTCCACACCCCGATAGCTCGACTTCCCGGTTAGACCATGACCCAGACGGTCTATTGCTCGCATAACTCTGAGCAGGTCACTGAGAATAGCTCCCCCGAGCCGATCCCTGAAAAGCTCCAGGCATACTCGTGCACTCATGTCTCTTGTGGCCCACACCGCCACTGCCAAAGCAAGTCATACCCCAACTACCACTGCTACTCACACGGCCACGCCCGAAGGAAGCCCCAAAGACTAAACCCCGACCCGGGAAGAAAACCCTCTAGCTTGACTGTGGTTGCCTTTCTTGTGACTAGACTGGCCTCCACCCTCACTCTCAGCCTTTCTTTTCTCACTCACTCTCTCCTGAGCCATCTCAATCAGCCTCTCAGCTCTCCCAGCTCTCTCATAAGCTTCCTTAACATCGGTAAGGACTCCCACGGGTAACTTATCCATAATCTTGGGTGTCAACCCTCTTTCAAACCTCAGCGCTAGGTTCTCCTCACTCAGACCCATATCCTCGATACCTAGACTTCTCATTAAACTCGCTTGTAATACTCAAAGAATCGACATATCAGATGTCATCTTAAACCCATCAAACTCATCTCTCAGCTTACTCCTCACATATTCCGGTACAAACTCCTTCCTCATAGCTCTCCGAAACTCGTCCCATGGTATAACAGGTAAGCCCTGGTTCGCATACATCTCCCTAGCACTCACCTTCACCGTATCCCACCACTTGCCAGCTACGTCCCTCAGGTAGAACGCAGCTTGTTCTACTCTCATCTCATCAGGACAATGAACCAGGTCCAGGATGTTCTCCATCTCACGATGCCAGTTGTCAATAAGGATTGGTTCCCCGGTTCCCGTGTACTCTTTTGGGTTAAACCTCGCTATATAGAGACTGATCTTAGAGTGATCAACCTCCTTATCCTTATTCACTTTCTTTAAGGCCTCGATCGGGGCATCTTGGTGCTCCAACATCTTAACAACATCATTTATGTTCATGGTCTCAGCTCTCGCATAGTAAGCGTTTCTCTTGGGCGGCATCTTGAAACTATATATAAGAAAGGGTAGACATAAACACACGCACTAAATCTCAAAACACGAAAACAGGCTGCCCAGGACATACTCGATCGAGTACCCAAACCTACTCGATCGAGTAAGAGGCTACTCGATCGAGTGCCCAACATACTCGATCGAGTGCCTCGACTCCAGAACCCAAACAGACCTTCTGGCCTCTAACATACTCGACCGAGTAGCCCGGCTACTCGATCGAGTGACCCCCTACTCGATCGAGTGCCCGAGGTACTAGATCGAGTGCCCAAAAACACGATTCTGGATTCAAAATCGTCAAATACCCACTCGATCGAGTTAAACCCACTCGACCGAGTATCTCACCTACTCGATCGAGTATCCCCCTACTCGATCGAGTCATGCTGACTCGCATAAACTACCCGCATGTTATCTCACATCTCCCAACATACTAAGCAACATTATAAACGCAACATGTGATATAGCTAAGCATGAAATTTTATCAAGTTTTTCATATAATCAACTAAACAGTGACGTCATATTATCAAATGCCACATAGTGATCATCCAACATGCTTTTCTATTCCAACAACAATTCTATATATCTCATCAATCTTTCATTCATATATCAATCCTCTACTCCAAACATCCAACAATTATGACATACTTCATCACATCCACACACAAGTTGACAAACAACACATACGACTTGACATACACACCCCCCCATGTGACCGGTTCAAAATTGTAGGGCGATTTCGCGACTTTAGGACGTCTCCCAAGCCTTTGCATTAGCTCCTACAACCTTTACCCCGGGTTCATTTTAATTGACTCCCTATATTCATTGGGTTCATTGGTTACAGGTTTCAGGATCGTCGCTCTGATACCATTTTGTAACACCCCCATACACCAAGTGCCTTACCAGGACCACCCAGGTATAAGGATGTTACCATCTCGGTTACCCGAGGCAATGATAATCAAATAAACAATAATGAAACAACGTTTAAATAGAAATACTTAGTGAAAGGTTACAATCTCAAACCAAAACCAAAAGTACGAATACATATTCTCAAACTGACTGTTTACTAACTGAAATGTTATGAAAACTACTAAGCTACAGCGGAAGACTTCTATCATCGATCGTGGCACATCCCGGCCTATCCCGAGACTCAACTCATACCGCTCAATATCTACTCACCATCCCCCGAATGGATCACCGCAGTTTTAAAACAATAATCGGGGTCGACTATTTACATAAATTATATAACCAACGGAACAAAAACAATACAAATTTCATACAATCATACACAATCATCCACTCCACTCCATCTCCGTCACCGACCGTCCATTGGACCAGCCCACGCCAGATGGGGGACCGCACCATTCCCACCTAAGCCCCGCTCATCATACCGAGCGATAACCCCGTCCCATTAATGTGCACATCCCCTCCCGTGGCGGGTTCCACGGAGGGCGAAACTAGGGCGTGAAGCCACTCCCGCAAGTGACTCCACTCGGTAGAACGCATCTCGAGAACCAGAGACAAACAATCACATCCATCAACAACAATCAATCAACAACCGTCACGAAACCAATCAACAAGCACTAATTACAGCACAATCATCACACATTATGTAACTAATACTGAGTAGGGAAACCCTACCTAGAAAGCACAACAATCAGACGATCTCACAGCTGATATAAAAAAGCTTCCTCTACTAATCCTCCTCCTAACATACAAACATATAATCACTACCATGCATAACATACTACAAAACCCCCAATTCCCAAATTAGGGTTTAACCAACTTTAAAGAAACATTATAAAAATGGTATATAGGTCTTACCCTTGACGCAAGGATCACAACGGTATAAAGAAAGGTGAAATCCGACCTTCCAAACTCCGGGATTTGCTAACAATGCGATTAAGGTGATGAACGTACTTTGCTTTCTCTCTTGACAGTAATTTAGGTTTTGAAAAGTGTTTAGAACAATGACGGAAAAGATTATATACCTTAATCACATAATTAACAAAACCCGGAAATAACTCCTCAGAAACCGCTACTCGATCGAGTAGCTAAGGTACTCGATCGAGTACCCCCTTACTCGATCGAGTATCATAGTTACTCGATCGAGTACCCAACAGGTCAGAAACTATTTTAAAAACGCAACTCACCCTTACTCGACAGAGTAAGGCCTGCTCGATAGAGTACCCAAAGACTTATAAATACGGAGTATTACAAATTGAGCTCTTAACTAATATTTAAAACACATTTAACTTGCCTAAAAGTTTAATTTAATCAATCAGCGTGTTGGATTTTATCCACTAATGCGAACCTCATCAACAAAGCACGAGTCATCTTTGTTAAAACCACATATATCTGGAACGCCTTCGTTAGAAATAAAAAGCACTTGCAAAAGTCAGAGTATAACATTGAAATAAACTACATAAGAGCATATACGTAAAGAGCAAGCAAAGGATTACAACTCTCTTTTACTTATGTTTTTCCCTTTCTAGCCCTTCGGACCAAGTAAGTAACCAGGTATGAAAATCAAAGGCAGAAATCTGTCATTTGCCATCACATTGTCCTGCCAATGTTGTCAGCCAATTCCATTCTGACATACCTAAGTCCCGGACATAACGAACCGGACATTAATAGTAATCATGAACAAATCCAGCTGAAAGAAATATGTTTTTGCAGGTGGTGAAACAAATATGGTACAAGAAAAGCAAACCTGATCCATGACAAGTAAGGGAGTGCGAAAAGTGTAGTGGTTCAATCTCAATCCAATCGAACATGTCCCTGAACAAAGTCACGTGTTATTTACCAAAAAAAAAAATTGTGTAAGGAAACCAAAAAACATTCCTTCGTGCCGATTCCATACGTGGTCTGTAATGCATCAAGCAAACTGTGGCAGTGTGCTCTTGCAGCTCAAAAGTCGACCTTTCCAATGTCGAGAATAATTTTTGAAAAATTGGCAAAAACAATAGAGGCACCCATTTTACGGAGCTCTACCAACAACAACGTGATCATCTGTTGTCAGAACAGAATTTATATCTGTATTAACATCTTAAGAGAGCAGCAATGCAACAACATTGAGCTCAGATAGCATAGTAAATTTACATATCAAGCAAAGTTTTAAGGAAAACTTAAAACAAAGACGAATACATTTATGAGTTTGCTTAGCCTCGTATCAGAAAGGACTGACTGAATGCCATCAAGAAAGTTGGATACTGCAAGTACTGGCAACATAATGGCCACATATCATATTACTTCTTTCTCATTGCTATACGCATAACCCCAGATGTTCCGAATTAATACAAGAATGACTCCAACCATAATACTTTCGGTAATGGCTAGGAATAGAACAACAGATACTGCTAGCATCACTATCCTTGGGCGTCCAGCTCCCAACTCACTTGAGTCTCTAGTACTACTCAGATCATCATAGTACACGTCAGGGAACAAACATAAAGTAGTCGTAAACTAAAATAAAAAAGATCAACTGAGGCAAACCTTATCATGTTCCACCACCATGCCTCGAAGCTGAATGAAAATATTGAGCTGTCAAGAGACAAGTAGAAGCTAGCCAACCATATGGCAGGATGAGTTGCAAGGGTATTCCATAGACTGATGATCAAATGTAGGATGGAAAATAGACGAGAAAATTTCTTGTGGTCTCTACAAACTCGTTAAGAATTGCATTCTTCAAACTTCGTATCCAAGAGGATTTAAATGCAAGTAACTAAGTCGCTACTCTCAATGATTTTCCGCAGCATATCATCGAAAACTCCCCGTGTCCCCATCAACTGTTTTATGTATTCCATTTTGGTCCATTAAGCAGATGCGCTCCATTACACTGATGAAATATAAAGAAAAAGCGAAATACATTTAAGCAATATTCCTAAATTTGATTACATTTGACTTATCACCTACTACAACATCCGCAACATCCATCGAAGATATCCAGACAATATTGTAAACATAAGACCATAGAAATATGTCCCCAAATAATAGATTGAAACACAAAGTCAGTTTATCAGCAATTGAATTGGTTGTAGTCTGAGCTCTGGAATTGTCCCACCTAAACTGATATCAGTTCACTTGGATCAACATGAGCTCCCAAGAAGCTGAACACAGCCACAATTAATCAAAAATTTTACACAGCTATCGACATTAAATTGCAAACTCATAACTATGACTGAGAGGCCATGGTAAATAGGGAATAGAGAGGATTTGGAACAGAAGTTAAGAGAATTGCAGGTCAAGATCGTACCTTGAGACTTGCTTCTGACTTCCGTAGCTTCATTTCTCTCCATACTTTGCTACTCCCCATGCTCCTGTGATATAAGTGATGAATGATTGACTGATTTGATTAATATTGTTGATTGATTGTTGTTGGTGGATTGGAGTACGGGTGTTGGAGTGGAGATGATTGGTGATGTTCGCGAGGTGCGTCCTCGGCTGAGTGGAGTCACTTGCGGGAGTGGTTTCACGCCCTTCATTCGCCCTCTGTGGAACCCACCACAGGAGGGGATGTGCACATTAATGAACATGGTAATCGCTTGTTAACTAGCGATAGCTTAGATGGGCAAGGCTACGGCCCCCCACTGGCAGGGCTACACACTTTAATGTGTAGTCAGTTATGAGATGTGATTGGGAGTTGGTTGTGGATTGTGGAACATTTGTTTATCTTTATCGTACTTTATCTTATTTTGATTATGCAGTGAACTGACCCCGTTGCTGTTTTGTAAAATCTGTGGTGATCTATTCGGGGATGGTGAGCAGATTGTGATAGATGGTGATGGTCTTTAGCTATGGGGATGAGATGGAGAGTCACCACTTCGAGTCTAGCTTCCCCTGTCACGAGATTAGCTGTTTAGATTCAGTTGTTTTGAGTACTAGTGAACTTTTGTTTTAGATTTGGTTTTGGAATTTGCAATCGTTAACTTTAACTATATACTTAAATAAATGTTTTGGAATGGTAACTTTTGATATACTAGCCTCGGGACCGAGATGGTAACAATCTCTCATGCTAGGGTGGTCCTGGTAAGGCACCTTGGTATGTGGGGGTGTTACAAAGTGGTATCTGAGCGACGATTCTGGAACCTAAAACCAATGAACTTAATGAACATAGGGAGTCTAAATAAATGAACCGGAGGAGAGTTGTTTGGAGCTACCGCAAAGACTTTGGAAACGTTCCGAAGTCGCATTGAGGCCCTTACAATTTCTAGCCGGTCAACATGGGGGTGTCTTGGAAATCGTGTGTGTTTAAAGTAATGTGTGTCATATTTGTAGCTATGATTTTTTGTAAAGTTGTTGGATGAAATGAGAAAGTAATGTGTGTTCACTTGTACCTTTAAGTATATGTTGGATGAAGAATATTTTTGGGTTGAATGGAAGTGATTGGATTATATGTAATGTGATATGGGGTATGTCTATATGATCATGATGACGTTAATGTTTGGTTTGTTGGTAATAACATATGATTAAGGTCATGCGACTATATATATGAATGTTGTTGCGGTCATGGGCCACAAGCCAGTCTGCGGGCGTGAGCCGCCTATCGGTCCGTAGTCACGGGCCACCTGCATGCCAAGCCAAATTGTGGACATGCAGCGGTCTCAAAGCCACGCTCAGTGGCGTAAAAATGCTTTCGACCGGATCGCTTTAGATCGGTCGGTTTCGTCTCGGCAAACGATGTTGAGTTGTTCGGAGTCCCACCAAGCAATTATGGGATGCCTGGACACCATTCGAAATCCATTTTATACCTCGGTCAAATGAAGCGCAAAAAGCGACGTTTGACATACGTACTAAAGATAAGGACTCGTCCCCCTTTTAGCATTCTATGCCTAAAATGACTCTCGTACGCCCTGGATAAGGCCATCCACAATACAAAGGTTCTGAGTAAGGGGTGAGGGTACGTATTGGGAAGCTCTTTAATCGAACACCCAATCCCGCCCGCGTTAGCGGCCTCTACTGATTGATTATGGTTGTTTAAGTGCAAAAGTCGATAATAAATGCATGAATGCGCATCCAAAAGTCTTAACCTAATATGTGAAGATTTCCTAAGTCGGTTTGTTTGTCCAAATATCAAGAAAATGATGTCGAGTTGGATTTAGATTGATTTGCATGTGAAAACGAAAATTAAACATCCATTTACCAAATTCGGGTTATGATGCTTAACACGATCCATTATTTGAAAAAGGGTGTCAAATGACGAAGTGTAAAAACATAAGCTTGTCAATCTGATCCGTCATGTATTCGGATTAACCGTAATCGGGATCGTCCTAGACAAATGCTAAAACGAGACAGAATAGTGCCAGGCAGCCTCATTAAGGCGCGAGCCTATTAGTGAGGGAAGGGGCTCTGCCCAGGTTTCAAAATATGAAAACAGACGGCTTCTTGGGGCGCAAGTCAGACGACGACCCAAGGGGCGTCTCCTGGTTGTTAAAAAGGTTGTTTAAAAGCGTTTTTTGTGATTAATGATTTGCAAGTATGATTTGCATGACTCGGAGTAATTACTATTATGTTAGTAATATTCGTTGTCGTACTTACGAGTTTGAAAGGCATAGTAAAATGTTTAAAAGGAAAATGTTTGCTTAGAATTAATTATGTTAAGTTCAATTATTTGTACGTAATTAGTCAAGTCTGTCATCGTACTCGGATTAAACCGACATGGTATAAAAAACCAAGGATGATTATGAATTATGACTAATATGTTTGCAAATGTAAATAAATGAGAAAGATGCTAAGTAAAATAAAAGGGGTTAAAATACCCTTTAATTTGTAATTAACCAATAATATCATCGAGTCACGGAATAAATCGTCGTGATATAAAAAACCAAGGATGAATTTTGTGATGGTCAAAATATTTTTATCATAAAAATGAATTAAAATGGTAAATAAAAGAAAAGAATTTCCTTTAAAATGTAATTAACCAATTAATATCACTGAGTCATGGATGAAACCGTCATGGTATATGGAACCAAGGGTGATTATAATTTATGGCTAAAAAGTTTGTCATAAAAATGATTCGAAACATTTGAAATGTTAAAAACCGATTACAAATAAGAAATGAAATAAAGAGGAAAGATGAGAACAAACACGACTGTATTAAGGCCTGAGAGGGCATTGAGGCGCGAGCCATGCTGCTATACAAGGAGCCCCGGTCTCAGGCCAAAATCCGGTTTTGGCTCGTCTAACCTATATTTGAATCGTGTTATGCATTGTTCATGCTTATAAACTCATGAAAACAGTAAAGACATGAAATAAATGAGTTTTTTACACCCTCAAACTTACGTGTATTGATGTTTGCGAAGTAGACGACTTTAGAGACGGTTTTCTCGTAGCAACTACTTACGATCAAAAAAGTTTAAAAGTGTGCCTTAAAAAAGGTTTTGTTTTGAAAATATGTTGAAAATATGTTAATTAAAACATGTTGATTGATGAATTGAGTTGGTCAAATGGGTCGGTCGAATGCACTGAGACGGTAGCAAACAAAATGTGTAAGGCTTGTGTTTACGATCGGTAGGTCGTAAACACGTGTCGATTTTGTGACTTAGGAAGTCGAGTCTAGAAGTTTAAGGGAGAGGTGAAGAGGCGGACGCTCGCGTAAGAATTGTGGTGTGTGGAGATGGGTATTTATAGAGAAATGTGGGATGGTAGGTCGGTTGAGTTTTCTTGGAGGCTAAGCAGACAACTCCTTTAGGCGCGAGGTACCTAGTGACTGAAAGGGGTGTACTGTCTCTTTTAGAAATTTGGATTTTCCATTTGTTCTAACCAATGTTTTATTGGTTGTAATTTGTGCTCTTATGTGGTACTTAGCCGTGTAAGCTTACTCTTGGGTCTTATTTGCGGTAGGTATTTTGTGTCCTTGACTCGGGTTTGACCCGTGTGAGTCGGGATTTGAATTTCGAGTCGGTTTTTGGCCCGGTGTCGATTTAGACTCTAAATAGGGTCATTTTAATGAAAATGGTAAGATAAAACCATTCATGTCATTATTTTTGACATTCGAGGTTTGGTTTGACTTGGGTTGACTCAGTTGACTCGAGTTGCGGGTTTTTGAGTCGGTTTTGGGTCCGAAAACGGTTTTGACTCTAGTTAGGGTCATTTTAATGGAAATGACATGATAAAGACATTCATGACATTATTTTTGACATTCGATATTTGGGTTGACTCGGGTTAACTCAGGCCGACTCAAGTTGCGGGTTTCTGAGTCGATTTTGGGTCCGAACACGGTTTTAACTCTAGATAGTGTTATTTTAATGCAAATGAAGTTAGAAAACCATTTATGAAATTATTTTTCATCTCCGAGTAGTGCATTAAACCGTATCATGTATAGCTAATCCACGCACGCATATCAAAAACACGTTATAGTTCGATCATCATTGGGTTATTTTTAGAAGTGCAGATACTGGGTATCTATAGAGCTCCCACTTTGACTGAGCCTTGAACGGGGCGAAAGTTAAAGTATGGCCTCTAGGTCAATCAAAGATTACAACCTGAAGACCATTGCGACATCGAGGCGACTCAAAAGGGTTTGAGCCAAGGACCTGTCGTCGGGAAGGGCGACGTCGAGGCGATTCGGGGATTCGAGTCAGGGACCTACCGTCGGGAACATTTTAGAGTCTGTCGACTTCCAATACGGGTCCTTTAAAGTCCATTAGACTACGTATAAAGGCTCGCCAGCCATAAAAAGGAATCATACATGAGGCATCTTCGGGATATGTCCTTGAATCATTTGCGCGCAAAGGCTCACAACCGGTGTTGAAGGTGGTGCGTTTTGAGGCTCGCCAGCCATAGGAAGGAGTCATACCTGAGGCATCTTCGGAATATGTCCTTGAATTGTTTCTTGTATGTGTGCAAAGGCTTGCCAACAATATTGATGGTGCGTTTTAAGGTTCGCTAGTCATAGGAATGAGTCATACCTGAGGCATTTTCGGGATATGTCCTTGAATTGCTTCTTGTGTGCGTGCAAAGGCTCGCCAGCTATGTTGATGGTGCGTTTTTTAGGCTCGCCGGTCATGTTGAATGTGCATTGTAAGGCTCGCCAGCCATGTTGAATATGATGCATAAAGGCTCGCCAGCCATGTTCAAGGTCGAATGATCGACTGTGGGAAATAGCCTGAAACATCGGGCTTATTGATGGTAGAATCAAGTAGTTGTTCACTCCATCAAACACATTTATATTCTCAACAAACAACAAGTTAGTGGTTAAGTCGAGGTTGATCCACGGGACGGTGTGCTTTGGGTTATAAGTCTATCTAGCTCAATTTATGCTAGTGTCACAATTGATTTGGGTTTGTAGTTATGTTCTAAACTAATGCAAGCATCAAAGTAAAACAAGCAAGTAAAGGTGTAGACAAATGATAAAGGATACTAGGACGTCATGGGATCATAGGGGATTCATGGAAGTTGATCATACAAACATGTTCTCAATTAGATCGTAAGCACTTATATATTGTTGTGATGGAATCGAGCTGGTGTATAAGCTTACAATCCCTAAGAAGGTTTGGGTCCCGGAGCCGAATCGATTAGATTGTACAAAACCTACAAGTCGACTTAGTCCTTCCTATTCAACTATATGCATGGTCTAATGAGCCTCGAGTTGGTGTATAAGCTTACAAGCCCCATTGAAAAGATAGGTGATGGATAGAAAATGCAAGGATTCATAGGCTCGCATTTCATCAAACATAACATGTGCATAAGTGGAAATCACAACAAGCAAGCGAATTAATATTAGAGACATATTAGATTAAGGATGAATCAATCCTCATGTTGGTTTCCCTTAATTTCCCATTAATCCTAATCAAAGAACTACTCACTCATTATCATGGGAAACATGTCATTAATGTTGTCAATCATCACAACAAGTATAAACATGATAAGAGAATGAGGAAATAAACAATAAAGAGTAAAGAGTAAAGAGATTATACCAAACTTGAGATGAATAAATGGAAAAGAAAGAATAATAGAAGAGAACTTGATTGATTGATGAAGAGTTGTCAATTCTCCAATAGTAACCCAATAATATTCAATTACCCAATAATAAACTTGTACAATAATTAAGGAAAGATTAATGTGTAATTTTGTGGAATGATTGAGATTAATCTATTTTAATCTACTCCTAATCTAATCTAAGAGAATTTTTTATTATCGGACCCTCCTCTAAGCTAAGGGAACTTGGTCCCTTGATGATTACAAATGGAGTATATAGTAGTACATCATTAGGTTAAGCAAGGGTGGATTAGTAAATAAAAATTGTAAGTCTTAAATAGGGAGTTGCAAGTCTCGAGGAATATGCGCATATCACGTAGCTACTCTCACCAAGATCCCATCGGATCGAATTAAAGCATGTCCAGTCTGCCTGAGAATCCGCTCAGATCAAAAGGGAAGACGCTCGGATCAAGGGGCAATGATCCGCTCGTATCATGCTCGGGCCGCTCGGATCTGGACAGGGCAATCCGCCCATCTTGTGCTTAAGCCGCACGGATCTTGATACAGCTTTCCACCGCCTTGCTTTAGAAGCCTATGATCTATGCATACTCTTTATTCCTACTTCCTTGGTCATCTTTCTTGCCTCCACTTCATACTCGTCCATCCAAGATCGTCAACAACCTTCCGAATATGCACAGGAGACGGGAATTCCGCCCCATTATCTTCTTTTCTACGAGACATATAAAATGCAATAGGAAAGAAAAGTAGGAAGGAATTGACGGGTAAAATGGCCATGAAATGTTATAATAGCGTGCAAAATAGGTTCAATTAAGGGACTAAATGTGCGCAATTAAGAGTCACATCACTTATTTCAAGGTATTGTCCGGTAATGACTTCCAACCAGGTTGACATTGATATTTTCGGCTAGGGAGCGACAAACTCCAACTTGTTGGGGGTCCTGAATGAACTCCATGGGGATAAATCATCTGAGCAAGGCTCTCTAGAAAACCAATTAGTGAGAGCGCTGCATCGGGATCATGAACGATGTTGTGGGGATGTTTGAAAGACATGTGTGACTTCCATTTGAAAATCGGCACTCACTAGGGAGTTAGAAACTTCTCAAGACTCACCAGGGATATGATTTTCTGCTCGTTGGTAGGTAGCATATGTCATGTAATCGATTGGTTAAAAGCCCTTAGACTTCGATATTTGTTGGAAAGAACCCAGTACTCTATTAGAGTGCATTTTTCTTCCCCAGATTACCTGCATGGTTGGTGACCACGTAAGTCCGCAGTCGGATAGACAAGCACGTAGGCATGCACGCATATGAGCATATAAGCATGTGAGCAATTACCATATTAGAAACTAGCAAGTAATATCTCACGTGAGGGGAGATAGAAGTTTTGAAAGTTGTCCTGTTAAGAGTTGGAATTTATTCCTCGTAGATCCGTGATTTGATATATTGGAGACACATGACCGTTACGGCATTGAATCATACGAACGCATAATGACAGACTGACAAACAGACGGTCGTGAACATGATACTAACTCGGTATCGACACGACACGTGGGTGACTCTGACAAACTTTGTGCATGTAAGTGCAAATCCTAGCCAAGAAAGGGTGACAACTCGTAACAAATCCCTGAGATAGAAGGTCCGTTCGGCTGGGGAACATAAATTTATTATCTTCTCCGGACGTCTTTGCGTGCGTTTGCTCGTTTGAGATCCCTTCTCGAGGTATGATAATTCAGAGAAAGGAACCAAAACCTTGTCATCGTCCGAACCGAGCACTAGGCTATGTGCGGTTTTATTTTGGACTTTAGTTGAGACTCAAAAGAGGTTTGAGGATAAATGACGGGTGGCGTCTCGAAAGAGAAGCCCCCATAGTGAGAAGGTGAGAATTTCGCAGACCGAGGAATGGGCGACGTCTTAAGGAAGAAGCCCCCAGTATATAGGTATTAATTTTGCAGCTGGGTGGGCTGCTTTTGAGGATTGATGTTGATGGTTGAGATTAAAATGGGTGTGCGGTTGTGTCCTTGTTGAGGGACTCCCTACGTATTCGCGTGTTTGCGAAATCAAACCAGATCGTAGTTCTGCTATTTATTTTTTAGGAATGAAAATTGGAATATTGCGAAAGGAGTATGCGGTTGTGCCCTTGTAATAGGACTGCCTATGTATTCGCGCGTTTGCGAAATCAAACCAGATCGTAGTTCTGAGCTAGTTTTTTTAGGATTGAAATTTGGAAATATTGTGAAAGGAGTATGCGGTTGTGCCCTTGTAATAGGACTGCCTACGTATTCGCGTGTTTACGAAATCAAACCAGATCGTAATTCTGCGTGTGTGTGCAATGGGTTGCAAATTGAAGATGTGAAAATTAAATGTGTGTGGAGGTGTGGTTGTGTCCTCATAAGAGGACTGCCTATGTATTCGCGTGTTTGTGAAATCAAACCAGATCGTAATTCTACATGTGTGAAATGAGTTGAAAATTGAATGTGTGTGGGGGTGTGGTTGTGGTTGTGTCCTTGTAATAGGACTGCCTTCGTATTCGCGTGAAGTGAAATCAAACTAGATCGTAGTTCTGAATGTGTGTGCCTAAGCGAGTTGTTAGGACCTTAAAGTGTGAGGGTCACGACGGTAAATTCCGTTTGGTGACTCGAAAAATTGATTTGAGAGAATCCCTCCTTGATCATGAATCAAAGAGGTGTAATTTTTGAAAATATTCCGTATCATGTGAGCACACTAAAAAGTGCACCCTAAGGGTAGATTGAGTATATCCCGTTTTCGATAGCAAAGCATTCAAGGACTCCTTATCTGGGTCAGGGTGAAAATGGCTTCGACATTAGGGAATGTGGAGTATGGTAATAATAGGTTTGTTTGACAGATAAAAATCTGGAGTTGTGGGTCACGAAGGTAAATTCCGTTTGGTTAGCCGAAAGTTGATTGCAGAGAATTACCTCTTGATAATGAATTGAAGAAGCATAGTTTGTGAAAATTTTTCTTGTTATATGAGCACACTAAAAAGTGGACTCTAAGAATTAATTGAGCATGTCCCGTTACGGAGAGCAATGTTTTTTGAAGACTCCATATCCGGGTCCGGGTAAAAATGGCTTCGACATTATAGAATGTGGAGCTTGGTAATAATAGGTTTATTTGACAGATAAAAATCTGGAGTTTGTATTTGTGGTGTTTAGGCCGATGGATTATGGCTTGTAATGTGGTGTGTAATGGGGTCTCAAGCTTGATGTGGCTTGAGCACAAAATGGTTGGTAAATAATTTGGGATAAGAATCCCCTGTCTGGACCTCAAAGGTTAAGGTGTGATATTACGAGCTTGAGGGGAATCCTCAGAATCCCAGATAGGTCTCCCTGTAGCAGTCTCTAGAAGGACTTAGGAGTAAAGCAGCTTTGGTTATGATCTTGAGGGAATCCCCAGGATCCTAGATAGATCTCCCTATAGTAGTCTCTAGAAGGACTTAGGGGTGAAGCAGTTTTGGTTATGATCTTGAGGGAAATCCCCAGGATCCTAGATAGGTCTCCCTGTAATAGTCTCCAAAATGACATAAGGGTGAAGCAAAGTTGATTATGATCTTGAGGGGAATCCTCAGGATTCTAGATAAGTCTCCCTGTAGCAATCTCCAGAAGGACTTAGGGGTGAAGCTTTGTTGGGTTTGTTGTTAGTTAATGAGTCTTGAGCTCTTATTTTAGCTCTTTGACATCAGGTTTTGGTATTTTTCCGATTTGGTGTTTTGGGCTTATTGGTTTTAGGCTTTAGACGTTGGTCCTGGGCTTAGTGTTTTGGACTTACTGGTCCGAGATTTTGTGTGTTGGATGTTTTCTTTGGATTTCGGCCCTTTTTTCTTTTAAAAGGGTTTCGATCTTGTTTTGTTTTGATTTTGGCTCAGGTCTTGGACTTCGCCTGAGTAGCTTCTGGCTATGGATTTTGCTTTGGTTTTTGCTTTGGCTTTGAGCGAATGGCTTTTAGCCTTTTGGTTTTTGTTTTCCTTTGGCTTTGGGTGAATGACTTTTGGCTTGGTCATTTTGTTTTGGCCTTTTGCTTTGGCTCTGGGTGAATGGCTTCCTTGTTGTCCTTCGTTCGAGGATGGTAAAGGTGGAAGCGGTGATGTACCTAGTTGTGAGAGGTTGATACATGGCGATGGGATGTTTTTGTGAGGAATGGGCTTGCCTTCTGTCATTGATCATGAACAAGGAGATGTTCTGGTTTGTTTTCTGGGTTCATCGTAGAATCTCTTTGATAAGAGATTGTCTTAGATTGGGTGCTAATGAAAGGTTTCTATTGCCATACATAGAATAGGTAAAGAGAATGGACACGCAGTTTCGAGTCCTCTGCTCACTCGGTACAGAACGTCACTCGAGTGTACTCACATTGAATTGGAACATGTTGTTTGTTTTAAATTAATTCTCAAATCAATTCTCATTGTCAATGGGAAATGGTAAAGGGGAGAATATATGATAGTTGGAAATCGTGCCTTTATTTAGACAAATAAGAGGTTAGCACATACTCGATGAATACATGTGACTCGTGAGGACAGCCCCCAGTTTGTCACTTATGAACAAAAGGACAGACAATAGGATGTATAGATATGAGAAAGCCTAAGACTCGGACTCGGACTGAATCGTAGATACGTACTCCTAATCATCATGTTCCTCCTCGAAGGTCTCTTTCGCAGCATCCAACGGCTTGAATGTTTGATCTTGAGCATTGACCCACTTGAGCACTTCACTCTCGTTGTTGGGAATGATATGAGGACAATAATCCATGAGGCTTTCATCTCCTTGCAGAATGAGATGTTCATGAGGGTTGTTTTCATCACTGGGTTGGCCTAGGGATGAAACTACCAGTTCATGGTTGTCGATCATATTTTGAATAGCATGTTTCAGTTTGAAGCATGTTTCAGTGTCATGACCTTTTCATTGATGATATTGGCAATAGGTACTGTCGTCCCAGAAACTGGTGTTGAACCATATAGTATATATGTTTATGTTTTGATGATGTCAAGTTGCTTTATATTTTATATACTCGTTGCGCATAATTGTTTGTTTAAGTCTTTTAGATTAAACTTATTCATTACAAGCAATAAAGAAGAATTGTGATGAAATATATCGTGATCAAGTCTCAATCGAAGATCAAGATTATCTAAGAATCATTCAAGTATTATAAGAAGACGAAGTCCGTCTAAAGATTAATCAAGCTTAGATGATGAAGTAGCCTATGCTCGAAGATTTTCTATGAACATTATAATAGTATAGGTGATTATCTCGTAATGGTAACTAAGAGTGAATTTCTTGTATTGGTAAAGTTATAGCTTTGCAGCTATAACATTACTAGTAAAAGAGCTCAATGTTATAGCTCTTCTACTATAACATTGAGATCCTGAATTTATATTACACGACTTAAAATGTTTCAAAATTGTTTTTGAAAAATGTTTTTGATTCTTTTGAATGTTCTAGCAAAAGTATTTATTAAATAAGCCCGGTTTAATGCAGAGTATGGAACGCATAATTAGTAATCTTATTGGATCAACTTATGAGTTGAGCCATATTACTAATTAGGGTTTTAACATAGCATACTCTTAAAACCCTAAATTATAACCTAATATTAAGCTAGGGTTTGCACAAATCACAAGGTATATGAGCCGTGATATTTCGTGTGACCTAAGATATAACAAGATCTTATTGTAAAGATTTTATTCTCTATGAATATCTTTACATATCTTTTATATTTTAGTTGATATGGTTATTTATGATAAAGATATTCTTGTTATGGAAAATCTTATCATATGTTAGGATTTGGAAAAGATAATGAAAGAATAATTTATATTCTCTCTTTTGGAATATTCTTTATTGTCTCTCAGGGCTTTAAGGAAAGAAATAATAGAAGATCTGAATTGTTTACATATCTCTATTTCGGCTCCTAGGGTTTCGAGCAAACCGTGAGCCGTGCTCCTTCCTTTCCTACAAATACTTTGCTTCTGCAACATTTGAAGAGAGAGACCTTAAGCATAAAATTGATTTTATTTTTACAAGCAAAACCGTGTGTTTCCAGCAAGAAAACCAATTTGCTATTTTCGAAAAAGGTCGTGTGTTTCTAAACTCGTATGTTCATTTGTCAAGTTATCGTTATAAGATAATATTGCTAAATAGATTTCTTACTTGTTCATTAACGTGAACCTTTGCAAGAATCATTTGTGATTTCTTATTAACGTAAGTTAGTTACTCGAGTATTTAACGATACTCATTGAGTTACAGCTAGAGTTAGTTGTACGAGTTGGGTTAGTAAATTTGTAATTCGTAGAAAGGTACTAAATTATTAATCGAGAATAGTGGACGTAGGTTTCGACTTGTGAAACTGAACCACTTCAAAAACCGTGTGTCTCCTTCTCTTTCGTTCGTTTGTTTGCTTTGTCCATACTTGATCATTAGTTAATTAGTTAAAGTTTAATCCATAAACTTTAAATAATTAATTATATTCATACAATCGAAAAAGTTTTAAAAAGTTTTAAATCCTCAATTCACCCCCCCCCCCCCTCTTGAGTATTTTGGATCGATAGACTCTTCAACGGGTTTTCCAGCATTCAGACTGGTCCGGAGTGGGCGCGATTGGTTGTAGCTTCCCTTCAGTCACAAGTTTTGAAGAGCTGCGACATAGGTCGTGTTGAGGTTGATGAATGTCCTTTGAGAACGTTTAACCTTGCTGTTTGACTTGAGACATTCAGGAAGGTTGTCTTGGCTAAGAGGTGCAATTATGATTTTGCCATCTTCAATCATATCTTGAATGACATTCTTAAGTTTGAAACAGGTTTCGGTGTCATGGCCCTTGCCTTGATGATATTGGCAATAAGCTTTACCATTCCATAATCGATTTCTCCTGTGTTCTGATGGGTCCGAAGTTGGACCAAAGGGTTGCAGCATTCCTTTTGAAGCAAGTATCCCCATAGCAGTGCCATATGTTATTCCCAGATTTGTGAATACCCTTTGATGTTTTCCATGGTTCCAACATTGGTGTTATTTGGGATGTTTTTGTGAGTTTTGTTTTTTGTCAATCTTGGGCGAAAGCAGGATTTGGTTGTTGTCAATGGGATGTTTTTGGAAAGTTGATTGGCATTTTAAAGGGTATTTTAGTGAGGCAATTTCATTTTCTTTGTTGGTGGGTTCTTGGGTGTGGGAACCATCAGACGCTTCCTCATTTTCAGCATTTGTTGGTTGGTGAATGGAGGGCTGGTGGTTTCCTTGATGGCCAGGTTCATTTTCGGTATTACCCACCCTTTTCTCCAAATTAGCTACCCGGGTGTTCAAGTCATCGATAGCCACTTGTAGCTTTGAGAATATGTTGTTGATGAAGACGGAGAGCATCATTATAGCGCTTTGTAGGCCGTTGTCATCAATTGCATGAATTTTCTCATCATTAGGAAAGATGAGATGAGAGCAGTCTAGAGAAGATTCCTGACTGTGTCCAATAGGGTTTTCCGGGGGTTGTTTTTGTTTTTTTTTTTAGGGAGGTAATGGTAACTCGCCATTTTCGATCATATCAAGGATGGCGCCTTTTAGGGGGAAACACATTCCAGTGTCATGTCCGCGACCTTGGTGATATTGACAAAACAGTTTCCCGTCCCATCTGCGTCCTTGCTTGTTCGGTAGAGGGTCCGAAGTTTGACCAATCGGTTTGAGCTTTCCTTTGGAGATTAGCCTTTCCAAGGCTATGGCATAAGGCATACCCAAATCACAGAAGGACCTATGAGGTCGTCTGGTTTTGTTTGGTGGAGCACCTAGGGAAATGGCTTCAGTGATTTGGTAGCCTTCCAAGTATGGTTGGTTTTATCATTGGCAAGTAGTCGGCTTTCAAGGAGCTTAACCCTTTGCTCAACATCAGAAGAGGAAAAAATCTCGGTTATCATTTTGTCCACAACTTGGGAGAGACGAGTGCTCAAATTTTCTATGGTAGCTAGGAGTCGAAGGACCATGGTGTTGGTTTCGGCAGAAGTCATGGCAGATGCAGATTTATCGGCTTCTTGAGTTCCTGGTTGGCGATTGATGGCACCTAAGGGATTCCTATTTGACATAACGATAGGCGTTATAACTTGTCTTGGCAAGGTATTGCACAAACATAGGCAAGTGCGACACATATGTATAAAAGGCAGTTATGTCGCGAAGACGCAACAGTGTGACTAGGTTATGAGTTCATTAAAGATCGTGAATGACCTCTTGTGTTGAACTCTTGGTGCATGATTTTGAACTTAGACTCGAGTGTCAACTTTGGCATAGTGATGCCTAGACTGACGACTTCTGACTTAATTTGGATGTGCGTTGATGGCGTGACGCCGTTGGACAAGACGCGTACACAGACTGGACCTTTGGCCCGTAATGTAGGGGAAAGACGGGTTTAATACCCGAGAGGTTTTGACTCTGCTAACGCCATTGAAGATGTCTCGACAATTAGGCGACACGATCTAGACCAGAAGGTAGGTACTAAATTTAGCGGAGACCCGACGTTATCTAGATGACTTGACTCAACTCAAGGCTGAATCGGAAAGGTGGACTGATATGTTCGAAAATAGGAATTTTCAAAAAGATTCATTTATCGTTTATGGACGGCTTCCGAAGAGTAGGGATCTTTAGAAGGTCGACCAGCTGAAAGGGTTGTCTTAGGTTTGTTTTCAAAAGACGGTTTAAGATGAGATTGCAGCGGCTCTGAAAATAATGTGTTGTTTCCGAAGATGGTTTTTGAAATTCCGAATCATGGATTAGAAAATCGAGAATTGAAGAATTTGGAATTGTCATCACAATGGCCATGAAAACGGTTAAATTTGTTTTCAAATGGTTTAAAATTGGGTTGAAAATTTGAAAACGGTTAAATTTGTTTTCAAAACTTTGAGTTTTGATTTGAAACCTGAAAATGGTTAAATTGGTTTTCAATGATTGGATTTTGAATTGAAAATTGAAAACGGTTAAGTTTGTTTTCAAATGATTTGAAACTGGATTTGAAATTATATAATGGTTAGATTTGTTTTCAAAGATTCGATTTTGATTTGAAATCTGAAAACGGTTAAATTTTTTTCAAAACTTGAGTTTTGATTTGAAATCTTAAAACGGTTAAACTGTTTTCTAAGATTTGATTTTGAATTGAAATCTGAAAACGGTTAAATTGCTTTTCAAAGATTTGAATTGAAATTTGAAAACGGCTAAATTGGTTTTCAAAGATTTGATTTTGAATAAAAATTTGAAAAGAGTTAAATTTGTTTTCAATGATTTGAAATTGGAAATTATGAGGATTGAATTCGTCATTACGACGGGTTAGAAAACCGTTTTAAACTTTGAAAGACGGTATGCAAATCGAAAATTGTGAGAGTAGAAATCGTCATTACGACGGCTTAGAAAAGCCAAATTTGATTTCGAAAATGGGATTTGAAACTTGGAAAGTTGCACGGGTTAAAATCGTCAATATGACGGTTTGAAAAGGTCTATTTGGAATGGTTATAAAACCAGGCTTTGAAATGGCCATTATAATGGCATAAAAAGGGGCTTTGAAACGGTTGTAAAACATCGGGTTTGAAAATCGCCATTACGACGGCCTAAAAAGACGTGTTGAAATGGTTGTGAAAACCGGGTTTAAAAATCGTCATTACGACGGCCTAAAAAGGCTAGTTGAAACAGTTGTAACAACTGGGTTTGAAAATCGTCATTAGGACGGCCTAGAAAGGCGTGTTGAAATGGTTGTAGAAAACCGGGTTTAAAAATCGTAATTACGACGTCCTAGAAAGGCTTGTTGAAACGGTTGTAAAAACCGGGTTTAAAAATCGTCATTACAACGGCCAAGAAGGGCGTGTTGAAATGATTATAGAAAATCGGGTTTGAAAATCGTCATTACAATGGCATAAAAAGGCGTGTTGAAATGGTCGTAGAAAAACGGGTTTGAAATGCCATTATAACGGCATAAGAAGGTGTATTTGAAATGGTTATAAAAATCAGTTCTGAAAATTGTCATTATGACGGCCTAAAAAGGCGTGCTTTTTGAAATGGTTGTAGAAAACCGGATTTGAAAATATTCATGACGATGGCATGAAAAGGCATACAACGGTCGGCAAAAGACCGTGGTTTGAAATGGCCATTATAACGGCGCGAAAATCATTTTTGAAACGGTTGTAGAAAACCGGTTTTGAAAGTCGTCATTAGGACGACATAAAAGGGTTTGTAACGGTCGCCGAAAGACCGAGGTTTGAAACGGCCATTATGACGGCGCAAAAGGGTATTTTGAAAGTTTGAAATGACACGGAAGGACTTATGATCATATAACACATAAGCACTCGCAGTTCATTATATTATGCATAATGCTGACACGGGTTTTGACTTAAAAGGGTGGGTTACACACCAAGCAATCAAACCCCGATTTTCGAGAGGGATACCAATCCTAACAAAATGTGTAAGGAGGGTGCCCTAGCCTCGTGCTCGAAGGTGATGAAAGCTCGTTGACGAAACAGAAATGTGTATCGTCAACGGTATGCTTGACTCAATCGGGATTCGAAACGCGGGAATGAGAAAACTCACGCTGACGAAACGAGCCAATTGGTCGAAGAGGGTTAGGTTGTGGGCCCAGACAAGGAACCCGACTTATGCCCGTAATGTTAATTAATGTACTTTAACCACGACCTCGTTCGAGTTTCACCTCTAAGGATCACAAAGACACAAGTGTCCTAGTTCCCCAGCGGAGTCTCTAATCTGTGGACATGGGCCACATGCACGCCTACGGGCGTGAGCCGCCTACCGGTCCGTAGTCACAGGCCACCTGCACGCCAAGCCAAATTGTGGACAAGCAGCGGTCTGAAAACCACGCTCGGTGGCGTAAAAATGCTTTCGACTGGATCGCTTTAGATCGGTCGGTTTCGTCTCGACAAAGGTCTCGAAACGATGTTGAGATGTTCGGAGTCACCACCAAGCAATTATGGGACGCCAGGAAACCATTCGAAATTCACTTTATACCTCGGTCAAACGAAGCACAAAAAGCGGTGTTTGACATAGGCACTAAAGATAAGGACTCGTCCCCCTTTTAGCATTCTATGCCTAAAATGACTCTCCTACGCCCTGGATAATGCCATCCACTATCCAAAGGTTCTGAGTAAGGGGTGAGGGTACGTATTGGGAAGCTCTTTAATCGAACACCCAATCCCGCCCGCGTTAGCGGCCTCTACTGATCGGTCGTGGTTGTTTAAGTGCAAAAGTTGATAAAACGGTTTAAATGCATAAATGCGCATCCAAAAGTCTTAACCTAACATGTGAAGATTTCCTAAGTCGGTTTGTTTATCCAAATATCAAGAAAATGATGTCAAGTTGGATTTAGATTGATTTGCATGTGAAAACGGAAATTAAACATCCATTTATCAAATTCGGGTTATGATGCTTAACACGATCCATTATTTGAAAAAGGGTGTCAAATGACGAAGTGTAAAAATATAAGCTTGTCAATCTGATCCGTCATGTATTCGGATTAACCATAATCGGGATCGTCCTAAACAAATACTAAAATGAGACAGAACAGTGCCATGCAGCCTCATTAAGGTGCGAGCCTATTGGCGAGGGAAAGGGCTCTGCCCAGGTTTCAAAATATGAAAACAGACGACCTCTTGGGGCGTGAGTCAGACGACGACCCAAGGGGCGTCTCCTGTTTGTTAAAAAGGTTGTTTAGAACCATTTTTTGTGATTAATAATTTTCAAGTAGGATTTGCATGACTCGGAATAATTACTATTATGTTAGTAATATTCGTTGTCGTATTTGCAAGTTTGAAAGGCATAGTAAAATGTGTAAAAGAAAAATGCTTGATTTGAACTAATTATGTTAAGTTCAATTATTTGTAATTAGTCAAGTTTGTCATCGTACTTGGATTAAACCGACATGGTATAAAGAACCAAGGATGATTATGAATTATGACTAATATGTTTGTAAATGTAAATAAATGAGAAAGATGCTAAGTAAAATAAAAGGGGGTTAAAATACCCTTTAATTTGTAATTAACCAATAATATCATCGAGTCACAGAATAAGCCGTCATGGTATAAAGAACCAAGGATGATTTTTGTGATGGTCAAAATATGTTTATCATAGAAATGAATTAAAATGGTAAATAAAAGAAAAGAATTTGCTTTAAAATGACATTAACCAATTAATATCACCGAGTCATGGATTAAACCGTCATGGTATATGGAACCAAGGGTGATTATAATTTATGGCTAAAAAAATTGTCATAAAAATGATTCGAAATATTTGAAATGGTAAAAACTGATTACAAATAAGAAATGAAATAAAGAGGAAAGACGAGAACAAACACGGCTGGCTTAAGGGCTGAGAGGCCATTGAGGCGCGAGCCATGCTGCTATACAAGGAGCCCCTGTCTCAGGCCAAAATTCGGTTTTCGCTCGTCTAACCTATATTTGAATCGTGTTATGCATTGTTCATGCTTATAAACTCATGAAAACAATAAAGACATGAAATAAATGAGTTGTTTACACCCTCAAACTTACGTGTATTGATGTTTGCGACGTAGACGACTTTAGAGACGATTTTCTCGTAGCGACTACTCACGATCAATGAAGTTTAAAAGAGTGCCTTAAAAAAGGATTTTGTTTTGAAAATATGTTAATTAAAACATGTTGATTGATGAATTGATTTGGCTAAATGGGTTGGTCGAATGCCCGGCGACGGTACCAAACAAAATGTGTAAGGCTTGTGTTTACGATCGGTAGGGTCGTAAACATGTGTCGATTTTGTGACTTAGGAAGTCGAGTCTAGATTTAAGGGAGAGGTGAAGGGGCAGGCGCTCGCGTAAGAATTGTGGTGTGTGGAGGTGGGTATTTATAGAGAAATGTGGGAAGGTAGGTCGGTTGAGTTTGCTTGGAGGCTAAGCAGACAACTTCTTTAGGCGCGAGGTACCTAGTGACTGAAAGGGGTGTACTGTCTCTTTCAGAAACTTGGATTTTCCATTTGTTCTAACCAATATTTTGTTGGTTGTAATTTGTGGTCTTATATGGTTGCTTAGCCATGTAAGCTTACTCTTGGGTGTAATTTGGGGTAGGTATTTTGTGTTATTGACTCGGGTTTGACCTGTGTGAGTCGGGATTTGAATTTCGACTTGTTTTTTTGCCCGGTGTCGGTTTAGACTCTAAATAGGGTCATTTTAATGCAAATTGCAAGATAAAACCATTCATGAAATTATTTTTGACATTCGAGGTTTGGTTTGACTCGGGTTGACTCAGTTGACTCGAGTTGCGGGTTTTTGAGTCAGTTTTGGGTCCGAAGACGGTTTTGACTCTAGTTAGGGTCATTTTAATGGAAATGATATGATAATGACATTCATTGAATTATTTTTGACATTCAATATTTGGGTTGTCTCAGGTTGACTCGAGTTGCGGGTTTCTGAGTCGGTTTTGGGTCCGAAGACGGTTTTAACTCTAAATTGTGTTATTTTAATGCAAATGAAGTTAGAAAACCATTTATGAAATCATTTTTCATATCCGAGTAGTGCCTTAAACCGTCTCATGTATAGCTAATCTACGCACGCATATCAAAAACACGTTATAGTCCGATCATCATCGGGTGGTTTTTGGAACGTGCAGATACTGGGTATCTACAGTTGTGTTTAACTTACATGCGCATATGATAAAAGTTCGCTTATGTGCTGGTTTTTAGAAGTATTGAGTTGTTATTGTTTGCCTTAATCATGTTCAAGTTGTTTTGTTAAGAAAAATTATTTTTTATGAAAACCAATTATGGAAGGGCTGTCTTAAAACTGTCATAAGTCGAGTTATAGAAATGATATTGCTGTAATTCCAATTGGAGGTGATAGCTTGTCCTATTACGATTCTAACGATAGGTCACACGCCCAAATGACCAAGTAACGAGTGAGATATGACTGCTTTATGAAAACTGGACGTTGCTGAGAACTGTGCCGGTACTCGACCAAGTAGGCCACACTCAGCCGAGTATCTTTCATACTTGACCGAGTAACCCATATTCGGCCGAGTAATCTCTCTGCGATAATTTTGTTCAGCTTCTGGAGTCGTGAACTCGGCCGAGTAGTCTCATTACTCGACTGAGTGTTCTGTACTCGGCCGAGTACGTCATGCACTCGACCGAGTACCTCTTTGGGTGGTTGTTTTGAGTCAGCGGCTACGTTCTTACATATGTTTTGATTCGTAGGTTATGTGCATACGTATGTTGTAGGTCTTAAAGCATTCTTTTATATATGTGACGGTCTTGATACGTAAGTTACCAGATGCTATGATATGGAGAATGCCGGCTTATGAGGGATATGTGTTGGGTAGGGAGGACATGAGTTATACGTGGTTATGAGGGATAGTGGAAAAGGAATGGGAAGATTGATAAGCTTATCGAGGCAGGGAGCATGTTTTATGAGATGTGGTGAGTGATATAGTCGCGTATTGAGTAATATAAAAGTAAGTGTATATGGGTAAGGGTGATGTGAGTGTAAAGAAACATGAGAATGCAAAGATTGAGATGAAGGATGCGAATAGTGGCAAATTGGGATGTGTAAGGATTTATGGAGAGAGACGGCTATGATTGTGTTGGTTAAGGATATATGTGATGAAAGGTCGTTATAGAGGGATGGAAACGAATGGTGTATAGTGAGATCGAGTTATGTCGCTATGTGTAGATAGTGGCCGAGTTTGGGAATTTGGATTATCAAGAGGTGAGTCTATTGTGTAATTCTTTGGCAATTAATGGTATGAGGCGAATTTTTGGTTTTCTAGGGATACGAAAGGGAGATATAACTAATTGAAGTGTAACAGCTAGTTTTGTGGACTTGATGGTGACAAGTGTGAGTGAGTAGTATGAAGGGAGAGGATCAGTGACAAGAAAGAATGAGAAGATATTGATATGAATTAATGGAATTTGAGTTGTGGAACAACAAGAAGGTAATCTGAATACTAAAGAGTTAAGTAGAAGAAGGAAGGAGATGAATTATTAATTGGTATTATTGGATGGAAGTAAGTTGGGAAATTGTTGACCAAAGTTATGGGACATAAAAGTAAGGAATCATGGAAATGTACGATAGCATCATGAGAGGGTGTGAGTTAATGGTTATATAGGAGTTCAGGACAATATGTTAGTCGTGAGTTTTGAGGTATTAAGGGAGTAAGAAGCTGGTAGAGTGTTTGCACGATATGAGATTTTGGTGAAGAGTTAGGTGACGATATAATAAAGGATAGAATTCGAAATAATGTTGAGCTAAATTTTGTTGATGGATTTGATGTTCGTTACGTTATTTAGGATGATAACCAAGGAGAGGAAACGGATTGTTATATTAACAAGTGATAGTAAGAGAGTAGTTGCATGAAAGGTGGTGGTGTCGTAGTGTTGTCACTAGTGGTTAAGGATGCTGTTAAATGGGAAAGTTAGCCGTTCTAAAAAGGTTGATTTTGTGGAGGCCTTATTTGTAACACCCCCATACTCCAAGTGCCTTACCAGGACCACTCAGGTATGAAGACATTACCATCTCGGTTACCCGAGGCAATAATAATCAAACAACAATAAAGAAACAATGTTTATTATAAATAATTTAGTGAATAGATACAATCCTCAAAACCAAACCAAAAGTACGATACAAGATTTCAAACTGACTGTCTAACTGAAATGTAAATAAACTAAAGGCTACAGCGGAAGACTCCTATCATCATGTCGTGGCATCCCACTATCCCAAAGACTCATCTCAATACCTGCTCAATATCTGCTCACCATCCCCGAATGGATCACCGCAGTTTACAAAACAACACCGGGTCGATACTAATCACACAATCAACATGTACAACAATAATAAGATAAACAGACAGCTTAACTGTCACACACACACACACACACACAGACCAACCAATTCCCATCATCTCAATCCCGACCGTCCACCGGACCAGCCACCGCGCCATGGGGGACCGCACCGTACCCACCAAATCCCCGCTCCACATAGTGAGCGATAACCCTGTCCATTAATGTGCACATCCCCTTCCGTGGCGGGTTCCACGAAGGGCGAAACTAAGGCGTGAAGTCACTCCCGCAAGCGACTCCACTCAGCCGAGAACGCATCTCGAGAACCATCAAGAGCAATCACAACCACAAACACAGTACAATCATTATATCAAACAACCAAATATAACACATCACCAATATCCCATTATGGGACTAATACTGAGTAGGAAATCCTACCCGGAAAGCACAACAAATGATCAGACGGTATCAACAAATTGTATCAAAAGCCTCTTCTACGAACCCTCCTCCTATCATATAACACATAGAGGCTACACATCACATACTACACACAAAAACCCCCAATCTCTAAATTAGGGTTTAACCAAACCAAGGGAAAAACAATAAAAAGGGTACATAGATCTTACCCTCGACGCAAGGAACTCAACGATACGAATAACGACAAGAACTCGACCGTCGAACTCCGGAATTGCTAAGAATGCGATTAGGAAGATGAACTTGTTGCTTTCTCTCTTAAACAGGGATTTAGGTTTTGTAAAAGTGATTTAAAACAATGACGACGAAACTTAAATACCTTAATCGCATAATTAACAAAACCCGAGAAAACTCCCCGTAAAACCGGACACTCGATCGAGTACCCAAGGTACTCGATCGAGTACCCCCTTACTCGATCGAGTACCCCAGCTACTCGATCGAGTACCCAACAGGTCAGAAACTATTTTATTTCGCGACTTACCCTTACTCGACAGAGTAAGGGCTACTCGATAGAGTACCCCAAGACTTATAAATACGGAGTATTACAATCTTCCCTCCTTAAAAGGAACTTCGTCCCCGAAGTTCAAACCACTACTAAACAAAGGTACTCCCACAACATTCCCGACTCAAAAGCCAAACAAAATTTAACACAAAACATGACACTACCCCAACTCATCCCGACAAACATACCGACACAACATATAAAAGGGGTATAAAACTCTTAAAAACCGCTCGCGATCATCTCCTACCCCCCTAAAAGAAACAAGGTTACGTCCCCGTAACCATACATAGTTGATCAAAGAGGAAAGGGTAACGCTCTTTCATAGCTTCCTCTGGCTCCCATGTAGCTTCCTCGGTCTCGTGGTTAGACCAAAGGATTTTGAGCAAAACTGTCTCACCACCCCTAGTCTTTCTAACCTTTCGGTCTAGAATCTGTTTAGGCACCTCAAGATATGATAAGGACTCATCTAGCTCTAAGCTCTCTGCCTCTAACACATGTGACGGGTCACTCACATACTTCCGCAGCTGCGATACATGAAACACATTATGCACTCTCTCTAACGCAGCTGGTAAAGCCAGACGATAAGCAACTTCCCCAACTCGCTCTAAGATCTCATAAGGCCCTATAAACTTCTGACTTAGCTTGCCTTTCTTCCCAAATCTCATAACTCCGCGCATAGGAGAAACTTTCAAAAGAACCTTGTCCCCAACTTGAAACTCTATATCCCGGCGATGTAGATCTGCATAACTCTTTTGCCTCGTCCCGAGCGCTCTCATCCTTTCCCCGATCATCTTAATCTGTTCCACCATCTCATGCACCATCTCTGGTCCTAAAACCACTGCCTCAGCACTGTCGTCCCAACAGATTGGACTCCTACATCTCCTCCCATACAAAGCCTCAAACGGTGCCATACCAATACTGGTGTGATAGCTGTTATTGTAAGAGAATTCTATCAAGTGTTGGACAAGGCCCTCGGGAACTGCGTCCGCGGGATCCACACTAGGCATAATCGACTCGAGGTTCTTTCGAATCGAATTAAGACAAATTAGAGTCGCCACCAAGTTTTTTGGGAACTTGGAACCGTTCAAGTCAACTTTACACCTTTCATCGAAAAGCATAAAGCCAATCGACTACGAGTGATTAAAGATAAAGACTTGTACCCTATATCACTCGATTTGAATGACTCTCGTAATCCAATGGTATTTAGACGGATCCACAAACCATAGATCTTGAGTAAGGGGTGAGGGTACGTGTTGGGAAGCCCATAAGGACACCCAACCCCGCCCGTCGATAACGGCCTCTACTAAGTCAAGTGTCGGAGTTCAAACAAGGTCATAGCTACTACGATGTATGATATGCAAACATTGTTTTAACCCTAACATGTGACAACAATTTCTATGTCGTTTTAGATGCAACTAAACTAACTTTGTCAAAGTTGTAATTTAGCATGTGGGTTGATTGATCTAACAACATACAAAATAAAGCAAACAAGGCTTAAGGGGGAATGGGGGAGCCGTTGGGATCTACCTATTACAAACCAGGCATTTCATGCCGACACAACGATAAATAAATTACAACTCGATCTAATTACAATTGCTACATACAACTCAAAACATGACACAAAACACACGGCCATTGGGCCTTGAAAACCGTGCACAAGGGGGAGGTGACTCACGGCCTACATGACACACGGCCTTGGGTCACTCCTCGTGTTGCGTGCTCTCACTTAATCTCATCGAATTAGACATAGGGCTACGCACCAAAGCATGCATTAGCATAAACCGGGCCATGTTGCTTTAGACAACATGCGGTTTACTACGCTTCTACAAACATTGGGGAACAACCGTCTAACCAAACAAGACTAAGGTTTTTAGAAATCATTTGACTCGATAAAAGAAAACAAACTTGAAAGATTACAACTCGATAAACCAACGATAAATTACAAACAATGAAACAACGAGAAAACAAACGGTATAAAAACAAAACGAGAAAGGTAAAGAAAACGGCCACCTCACGGCCCAAACCGACGGCCACCCTCACGGCCAAGACAAGGCCAACCTAATTCCTAAGTTAGATTCATTGGTTAGATCGAATGATTGCGAAAAGGGATAGGAAACAAGTTAGAAAATGAGTTAAAAACGATGTTGATTGATTGTCGCATGAGGGTGCATTCTACACGGCCTAAAGGGTCTAATTAGGTCAAATTCGCTAATTAAATTAACTCATCGAGTGTCAATAAGAAGGTGCTAATCACGCACTCTTATACTAGCGAGAAATTAGGTGAAAGAGAGAGATGCATTCAATTATTTACAGAATCGTCGATTGATTTTATAACTTACGTCGAAGCCACCTATCGTGTCTAATTAGGTTATTAAATTAAATTAATGTTATCTAAATATGTCATAGGTTAACAATCAGAGATTAAACTAACATACAACGGGTCCTAGGGTATGTCGAATTGGCCGAAACAAAAGGGGATCGAAAGCGACGAAAGTTAGACAACTCGTTTTATTTATGCCCTACCTTGAACACGAGGATATGTAAATGAGACGGGGGTGTACGACCGACAGAAGTAGCGGTTTCTTTTCCCATCTCAAGTCAACGCGGGTGTTCATGGTGGTACTTTAACTCATACTCGGACTAACTAGTTTCATAGTTAATTTAAAACAATCGATAAACAAAACAAAAAACAAACAAAAACAAGACATAAAAAAAGCATAAGAAAACGAAATAAAAAAGAGGAAAGAGAAGGGGATTTGATGCACCCTCAACCTACATGTATCGTTGACATCGTCTTGGGTCGTAATCGATGGTAGATTTTATCTCGAGAGGCCGTCGTCGACGAAGAATAAAGCAAACACGCGTTTTGGAAACTTTCTGGACAGCGATTTTAAAACAGTGATATCTCCCTCGTTTCACGACGAAAATTCGATTCGAAAGATGTTTTGAAAACTAGAAAGAGAGGAGAACAGGAATTTTAAAGCAACCCCTGCTCGTTTTGTGTTATTGGGCACGAAAAACGAGCACAAACAGAACTGGACAGACAAGAGTAAACCGCGAAAACAGAGTGTTATTTCACTCTGTTTTTCGAGGGATCTCGTGTACTCTCAAGGGCAATTTGGCTCGTAAATCTTTGTCTAATGTGTAGATGGATGTTATGTGGTTAATTAGGGACAAGAAACTCGAGTTTTTATGGAGGTTTGATGGAGAAACGAAAGGGTTTTCGAAGAGGACACACAAACAGTTTCAGTTTGTGTGTCGGTTTTGTTTAGGGTTTTTGAAGGATGTTTAGGGTTTGTTTCTGAGGTTTAAAGCTTATGGGTGATGGTTGGATGTATCGAGGACTTAGAGGAATGAATGTATGGTGAAGGGGTGGTATTTATAAGGAGTTAAAGTAGGGTAAAAGAGAGGGAGAAGCAGTCGGGCCTGCTGAGCATAGCTGCTGTCCAGCAGCTTTGGGGGGTTTTCTAGGGTTCGTTTGGGGGGTTTTCTTGGTGGTTAAGGTAAGGTAATATGGGTAGGATATTAGGGTATGTGTTAGGGTTAATGGGCACGGGTTTTGGTGGTGTTTGGAGCGGGTTTTGGACTCGGGTTTGAGCTGCAAAACAGGGGGGCTGTTTCATGTTTTGCGGGCTGGTTGGGGGTGATTTGGGGCATGATTTGGGCCGTGGTTAAGGGGGTTCGAACTGGGTTGGATGGGTAGTGGTCTAGGTTGGTTATTGTACTCGAGATTCGTGCCAATTCGCAAAGAAAACGGGCTCAAAAACCGAGCTAAAATCGAGCTCAAAAACACATGTTCAAAACGAGTTCTTTTCGATTTTCAAATCGATTTTTCAAATCAATTAACACATTAAAATAAATGATTTTTCAAACCAAATATACTCATAAAATGATTTTTCAAATCAAATATTTATTTTATTTTCAATAAAATAAACTTGGGAAAATAAATTCAAAATAAAATAAATTAAATTGAAATCACCTTGAAAAGACTTTAATTTAAATATCATTTAAATTAAAAATACTCCGTCGACAACGCTCATTCTACATCGTAAAACGAACCCAAATAATGACAATGACAACTAAATAAATACATGTGTCCTATCATCATCGGGTGTTTGTCGGGTTCTCTATAAATTCCAATATCGACGGATACGGGTATCTACAGAGCCCCCACTTTGACTGAGGCTTGGACAAGGCGAAAGTCAAAGTATACCCCAGGTCCCTTTCGACCTGAGGATTCTGCGGGTCGTTTATAGTCCATTAGACTTGCGTATATAAACTCGCCAGCCATAAGAAGAGATCATACCTGAAACTTCGTTGGGGATTGCCTCTTGCTTCTGTTGTGTCAAGTTGTCGTCGTTGGTTGTCGACCCATAAAATTGCATATATGGTGGATTGAGCCTTATCCTTAGGCGCCTACGTATCCGTTTCTGACGGAATCAAACCCGCGTCGTAGTTCGGCAACTGCTGACACATGCCCAAAGTTTATCATCTGCTGGCGTATGTCCAAAATTCATCATCTTCTGACATTTGCCCAAAATTTATCATCTGCTGGCGCTTGTCTAAATGGCACGGGACTTTCCGAGGAGGTTGCCGCCCCTTTCATCATTTGCTTTCAGCTAAGGAATTCTTCCATTTCATACTCTTGTATTGAATTGAATTATGAGTGGGTGTCATCCATTTCATCTTGATAATGGTCTCTGAAGCCAACGGCTTCAGAGCCCCCAGTTTGCGATGGCTCTAAAGTCGAAGACTTTAGAGCCCCCAGTTGAAGCATATCCTGCTATATTTGAAACATAGAAAATGTACTAGCAATAATCATCACACAAGCACATTTGGATCATCGATCTTAAAATTGGATCATTTGAAATACTAGGTCATCGACCCGAAAATTGAATTTGAAAATTTTGAATAATTGGGCCATCGACCCGAATTTTGGATTTTGACATCACTTAGCATGTTGGGCCATCGACCCGAGGTTTGAATTTGGAAGACTGGGTCATCGACCCGAAATTTGAACGTGTTGAAAATTTTGAATAATTGGGCTATCGACCCAAATTTTGAATTTGAAATGAATCACTTGGATGTTGGGTCGTCGACCCAAAATTTGATTTTGAACTTTGATATTTGAACCTTGACTTGAAATGTACCACTACTTGGATCATCTATCCCATAATTCGCAAAAAGTTTTTGAAATTTCGGAATTCTGAAATCTTTGGCATTTTGAAATCGAACCTTGACGGGTGAGCAGGAAATACGACTCAGACACTCTGTATGACTTGAAATTTCGGAATTCTGAAATCTTTGGCATTTTGAAATCGAACCTTGACGGGTGAGCAGGAAATACGACTCAGACACTCTGTATGACTTGCAAACAACGTGGGCGTAGCCCGCTACCGTAAAACAAAAAAGGAAAATAAAACCGTAAGTGTGCACGGGTTTTAATTCGATTATGGACTTGTCGAGGGTAGAAAATGTAAATCGGCCGTTCCGGCGCCAAAATATGGCAAATGGGAATCACAAGGTCGTCGAACTTGGGACGGAGATATCGTATGGCATGGGCGTGCTCCCGAGGGCACATGGGAATCAAGATCACTTGGCATTGACAAGGTGGATTAAACTCACAGAGGAACAACGTTGGCTTCGCCCAGACACTAAACACAGACTTATTTTATGAGAACACTTAGACATCACGTGTCACTCTTGTTGGGAACATTCTGTCACTCTTCTCCTCGCCTCCTTTCTTTTTAGCGAGTATTCATCATTTCTTGCCACCGCCTTCTTTCTTTTCAGCGGGCTTTTACTATTTTTCTTCCACGCCTTCTTTCTTTTCAGCGGGTTTTTCATATTTTATGTTCCCAACACAAACCTACATCTATATGACTCGGCATCTTTGCCTAAACCGTTAGATAAAGCTCATTCTGAGACTTGAAACTACTTATCTGAACCTATATCCTCGTCCTAGCCTACGTCGAGTGCTAAGACTGAGAAGACTCCTAAGACTGACTCACAGGAGACAGGTGTGTGGAAACGGTTGGGTTCAAAGGCACACTCGGGCTCAGCCTTAGAAGGGAGGCTTGGTCCTCGCTTGAGTGTAAAAGATAGGCTGGGCCCTCGGGAGGAAATGATGATCCCTCCTAAGAAGCGCGCTAGACAGAACACAACTACCCCTCCTCCACAGGAGCCTCGGTCACGTGACCCAAAAGGCAAAGGGAAAAAAGAAGATGCAGGAGCCTTCGACTCCAATCTATTATTTAATACTACTACTTATTATTTGTTGCTAGCTGTTTTCTTTTTTTTTTCTTTTGAAGGATGTAATGGGCATCGCCCGATCTTTAATAAGACTTACTATCTATTAAAAAAAATCCAGTTTCTGCATAAAATTTCATTTTATTCCAGAAGGGTCGGTTGTACTCTTTTAAAGAGCTGCCTACGTATCTGTTATCAACAGAATCAAACCGAGCTCGTAGTTCCACAAAACAAACGCGCTACAATCATCGATTTATAACGCACAAAAAGCAGCGAAGCAAAAGTGCCGCGAGTCTCACGAGCACTGCAATTCAAAATTTTATTTTGTGACATTGAGAGTGAGTTCTAAGGATAGTATTTCTTCAGTTGATCCAAATTCGTCGGATTCGCAAAGTCATTTCCATCTAGATCATCGATCATCATGATCGCGCCTCCGATAATATCTTCTTTACTAGGTAAGGACCGGCCCAGTTCGGCTTGAATTTTCCCCTCGGGTCAATTGGTAGTAAAGCGCGAACGGACTTTAGGACTAAATCCCCATTTTTTATTCCTCGAGGTTTCACCTTCTTGTTAAACGCCCTTTGTATCCTTTTCTGATAGAGTTGAACATGGTGTAGTGCATTTAACCGTCGCTCGTCGAGCATGACCAAGGAATCGTGCACTGGCTTGTAGCGATCGGCCTTCAGAACTCGACTTTCCAATAGGATCCTTAAAGAAGGTACCTCTAATTCGATAGGTTGAACTGCTTCCATCCCATATGTTAAATAGAACGGAGTTGCTCCGATGTGGTCGTGCGAATAGACGTTACAGTATCCCCATAGTGCGAACGGTATCTTTTCCGGCCATTCGCGATAATTGTCGGTCATCTTTCTGAGAATCACAGTGATTGTCTTGTTGGCGGCTTCCACCGCCCCATTTGTTTGAGGTCGATAAGGTGACGACTTGTGGTGTTTGATTTTATACTTTTCAAGTATTACGGCAGTTTCAGCCTGGAAGTGAGTGCCGTGATCGCTAATGAGCTCATGAGGCACACCATATCTGCAAATGATTTCATTCTGAATGAACTTTGCTACCTGCTTTGCTTGTAGAACCTTGTACGATTTCACTTCTACCCACTTCGTGAAGTAATCGATGGCGACTAACATGAAGCAATGCCCACCTGTTCCAGATGGGTTGACCTTTCCAATAATGTCGATTCCCCATGTTGAGAAAGGCCATGGTGATGTCAAAGTATATAACATGATGGTGGCACATGCTTTGTATGTTTGCGAAGATCCGCAATTGTGGCAATGTTTGACATATTGGCGACAATCTGTCTCCATCGTTGACCAATAATACCCTAATCTCATGATTTTACGAACCAAAGATATGGGCATTCATGTGTGGGCCACACTCTCCGTCATGGACTTCTTCCATGACTCTTTTCGATTGGTGAGTCTATGCATCGCAGAAGGACATTTTACGCGGTCTTCTTGTATAATTGTCCGTCATTGGTTCTAACGAACTGAGCGGCTAGCATTCGAATAGCGCGCTTTCCGCGATTATCCATGTCAGGTGGATACTCTCCTGATTCTTTAAACTTCAGAATAGCATGATACCAGGGTTCGGCCTCGGTTTCTTCTGTGTCTCCGATTACATTAACATAAGCAGGTGATGATCTTCGTTCGACACATATCGGCATAGTATCCATGTGATCAGGTATGTTGATCAGAGCAGCTAGCTTTGATAGTGCATCAAAAACCGGTTTTCGTCTGCGGGAGGTGCACGTACTTGACCTCGGCGAACAACTTTTCTAGTTCCTCGATTTTCGCTTGCACGCGAGCCAAGCTATCACTTCGGGTTTTCCACGTCCCGGCCACTTGATTGATCACTAGTGACGAGTCCCCATGTACTACAAGCTTTTTGATGCCTAACTCGAGAGCACTGTGCAAACCGAGTAGGCATGCTTCATATTCAGCCGCGTTGTTAGTGACGTTAAAGTCCAACTTGATCGAAATAGGAACATGTTCACCTTCTGGTGAAATGAGTAGAACTCCTATCCCGTATCCCCTATAGTTCGATGCTCCATCGAAATAGAGGTCCCACGTATCATTGTCTATGTGAACGATATCTTCGTCGGGAAACGACCACGTATCCAAAACCTCAGTTTCTTCTATTGGGTTATCTGCCAGGAAGTCTGCAACCGCCCTTCCCTTTATCACTTTCAGCGGTACATATTTCAGGTCGAACTCGGAAAGCATTAGAGTCCATCTTGACACCTGCCGTTCGAATCGGTTTTTCAAACAAGTATTTAATTGGGTCCATCTTCGAGTGGATGCAGACACTATGACTGAGCATGTAGTGCCGTAACTTCTTTGTCGCCCATACTAAAGCCAAACATGTCTTTTTGAGCTGAGTATACTTGATTTCATACTCCAAGAACTTTTTACTAATGTAGTAAATCGCTCTTTCCTCTTTATCGACTGTCTGTGCCAGCATTGCCCCCATTGCAGTATCCGTAACTGTAAGATACAATAAAAGTGGTAACCCAGCCGTTGGTGGGCTAAGCACGGGAGGGGAAGATAGTATTTCTTTGATCTTATCGAACGCAGCTTGACAGTGATCATCCCATACGACGTGTTCCCCGACCCTCAATTTCTTGAAAATTGGCTCGCATATCATCGTTAGCCTTGCCACGAACCGACTTATGTATTGGATTCTTCCCAGGAAACCTCGAATTTCTTTCTCGGTTTTCGGGTGAGGCATTTCCAGTATGGCCTTTATTTTCGATGGGTCCACCTCGATGCCACGGTGGCTGACGATGTGGCCCAACAATTTGCCGGATGTGACTCCGAATGCGCATTTTTGTGGATTCAACCTCATGTTATACTTGCGCAATCGTTCGAAGAATTTGCGTAGTGTACCAAGGTGGCCATCACGCTCCTTTGACTTGACAATCATGTCGTCGACATAAACCTCGACCTCCTTGTGCATCAAATCATGTAACAATGTTGTCGCGGTCCTCTGGTATGTAGCCCCTGCGTTTATCAACCCAAAAGGCATTACTGTGTAGCAATAGGTTCCCCATTGCATTCTGAATGCAGTCTTATGCATATCTTCTTTCGCCATCTTGATCTGATTATAACCGGCGTATCCATCCATAAAGGATAGTAACGCGTGTTTTGCCGTGTTGTCAACCAGGATGTCGATGTGAGGTAATGGGAAATCGTCCTTCGGACTTGCCTTGTTTAAATCCCTAAGTCCACACAAACCCGAACTTTACCATCTTTCTTAGGCACTTTGGAACGACGTTAGCCACCCGGTCAAGTATTCGACACCTTGATGAACCCAACTTTGAGTTGCTTGTCGATTTCTTCCTTGACTTTCAAAGACCAATCTGTGTGCATTTTGCGTAGCTTCGCTTGATCGGCTTATACCCCGGCTTGATTGGGATCCTGTGCTCTGCAATTTCCCTATCAATGCCTGACATGTCTTTGTAGGACCATGCGAAAACATCTTTGAACTCATGCAACAAATCAATGAACCCCTGTCTTTCGGTGGGACTTAAAGTAGTTCCTATTTTAAGCTCCTGTGGTTCTAAGGTTGTACCTACATTGATGGTTTCGGTATCTTCGATGACCGAGGTTTTCTGTTCGTACTCTTCCAACCCTTTTATCAACTGTAGAGGTGGTTCCATTTCTTCTTCTTCTTCTTCTTCGACCAACTGTTCATCCTCGACCTCAGTCTCAATGTCATTATTAAAACAATCATTTTCAAAAATTGAATTGCAATGTAAGTAAGACGAGTCGTAAGCAAACTGGTTCATATTATTATTGATTTGAAATTGCGCGAAATGCGCTAACATTTGAGCCAACTGGTCAGAGCTCAGTGGCGAGATAGGGGTATTCGGGACAGGCCCCGGAATACCACCATTAGGAAAAGGTGCATAGGAAGGGAAAGCTAGGGAAGGGGTATTTTCAACACCTGACTCCTTAGACTCAATCTTAGGACCTAACTCAGACTCAGACTCAGACTCCGACTCAGACTCAGAATTGGTAACATCATCCGGCTTGAACATCTCTCCTTCTCCCGTTGTCAACTTGAAAAGAAGTCCTTTGTTGTCAGTCCACTTGATTGTTTTCCGCCATCCCGTGTTGGTCCTAAGAGGATCCACATCGGTGATGAGGGTAGATGGGTGATGTGGAGTGTCGTCGTGGCTCTCAATCAAACACAATTTATAATACTCAACAAACAACTAGTTAGCGGTAAGTCGAGGTCGATCCATGGGACGGTGTGCTTTGGGTTCTAAGTCTATCTATCTCAATTTATGCTAGTGTCACAATTTGGTTAAGTTTGTAGTTGTGTCTAAACTAATGCAAGCAATATAATAAAACAAACAATAAAAGGAAGGATGTAAACAAATGGTTAAAAGTGCTAGGATATCATGGGGTCATAGGGGATTCATGGTGTTGATCATACAAACATGTTTACAATTATAGGCAAGCAATTAGTATTGTGGAGGAACCGAGTTGGGTTATATCTTACGGTTCATAGGAAGAGTTGGGTCCCGGAGCCGAATCGATTAGATTGTACAACACCTACAAGTCGACTTACTTTCCTCCTATTCAACTTCTATGCATGGTCTAACAAGACTCGAGTTGGTTTATGTCTTACAAGTCAAGTTGAGTAGATAAGAGATGGTAAAAATGCAAGGATTCATAGGCTTGGCATTTCATCAAACATAACATGTGCATAAAATTGACATCACAACAAGCAAGCAATTTAATCATGTGAACATATTAGATTAAGCATGAACCAATCCCATGTTTGTTTCCCCTAATTACCCATTAATCCTAGCTAAAGAAGCTACTCACTCATTATCATGGGAAACATGCCATTAATGGTGTCAATCATCACAACAAGTATAAACATGATAATAGAATGAAGAAATAAACAATAAAGAGTAAAAGGGTAAAAGAATTATACCAACTTGAGATGATCCAAATAATAAAGCAAAGAATAATAGAAGAACTTGATCATTGATGGAAAGTTGTCAATCTCCCAATAATAACCCAATAATCTTCAATTACCCAATAATAAACTTGAATAATAAACTTGAACAATAATTAAGGAGAGATTAATGTGTAATTTGTGGAAAGATTAAAGAGTAATTTATTCTAATCTACTCCTAATCTAATCTAAAGAAGGATTTTCTAATCTAATCCAACTTGAAAAAGGATCCCCCCCTTTGATTATTTACAAATGGGGTATTTATAGTGGAAATTAGGGAGGATGCATTAGGGTTAACTAAGGGCTAAACTAGTAATTACACTTTTTAAGTTGAGCAAGGAGACTCCGGTATTCAATGAGAGAAGGGCGTCTCCATTTTGTAACTTGAAGGACGAAACCATGCTGTACTGTGATCCGAGCGGATGGAGGTCGAGGCGGACGGATGGGGCATGGACGATCCGAGCGGATCAAGGCAGAAGACGCTCGGATTGGGCCTGGGGGATCCGAGCGGATCCTGGGTAAGGACGCTCGGATTGAGCTGGGCGGACGGACGGATCATGGATGATCCGTTCGGATTCTTCTACAGCGTCATTCCTTCTTCTTTTCTTCCCTTTTCTTCATAGAATCCTTGGGGATTTCCTTGGGGACTCAAGGATCCTTTCTCAACATTGATCTTCTACTTAGCTATGTACAAAGGCCTTCTAGTCTTGTCTCTCCTTGATGCTTGGTCATTGAATACGATCCATTTAGCCTCGTTTTGCCATGAAAATGCAAGATTCTTACTCCTTTCCTACCAAGGGATCAAAATCTCAAAGAATATGCAAAACAAAGATCTAAAGATAAGAAATGACCCAAATAGGCACTAAAAAGCATAGAAACAATGGTAATTCGGGGGCTAAATATGCGCCAATTATGGTCGCATCAAATATCCCCAAACCGAACCTTTGCTCGTCCCGAGTAAAGAGGTGACAAAGACTAGGACCAATACTAACCTAACCTAATAATAATAGCCGATATGAGACAATTAGCGGGTCTCACTCCGCCCCTTCAACTCACAACAAGACAACCATGAGGTAGGATGCCTTCTTGCAAGGCAAGGTGGGTCTTGCCAAAATGGTGACACATCCAAACATTAAAGCACACAAAACAAGTAATGGATGCATCTACAAAAGAATAGCCACTTTCCTCATCTAAGTGGCGGAAATTATCTACAAGGGAAGCAATTCAAGGGTACACAATCCTTCATAGATGCAATTTGTTCAAACTACTAGGCCTAGAAGGATACCAATAAATCACCTCCAAAAGGTGTCAAGCTAGGGTACCTTTGTCCTCAATCGTTAAATGCTTTTGTCAAGAGTAGACTCCCTATGGTGTTAGAAACACTGGAGGATCGCGGAATTCCCCCTCTTGCCTAGACAAGAAGAAGGGTCGTCCCCTCTCTACCATGCACAAAAATGGATATGATGGATAAAGGGATCGATAGATATTTGAGTTTCACTTTGGGAGTTTGCTTTGTTTTTGTTTTTCCCCCCAATTTCATTGGCATTTGACATTTGAGAACACTTTCTTGCCATTTCTTTTGATTTTTGGCATTTCAATACTTGACAATTTTTTTGCATTTCTTTTTGAACATTTTCAAAGTCACCCCAATTAGTAACGAGGGTGCCTTGTATTTGAAGCTTTAGGAGTTCTATTTTTGCTCCTCTTTTCATTTGATGCATTTTTGCAAACTTTCTTTCATTTTTCATTTCATTGAACTCAAATTGATTTCTTTTTGTGCCCATTCCCTTTGATGACAAAAATATGGTAGAACATGGATGATGGATGGATGGATGCATGGTTTCAAGGGTCACCTTGGAATAAATGGTAGCCAAGGAGTTATCACACCACAAGGTACTCTTGACTAGGCCTTAATCCATGGGTCAAAGGATACTAGCATGACACATCCTAGGGTGTTTTACAAGCATTCTAACAAGCAAAGTCTTAAGAACAAAGGGCATCTACTAGGGCCTATATACACTTGTCAAGCTTCCCAAGTAGACGGTTTCGCAAAAATTTTTCTAACATGCAACTACATGCCATGATGCAACTAGCATATATACATCCTAATGCATATGCTTCTACCAACTAATATGTCAAATAATCTAAATGCAAGTCCTAAAGTCACATTGTTATACCGCATCAATCAAAATAAAGCCACATAGTCATTAACATAGAGAGGAGAAAGGAGATTGGAAAGATCATACCATGCGGTCTTCAATATCCTCATGTCTCGGATGTGGCGTAGTCAATCAATGTGAAAAAGGATGAACAAACACAATATATATAAACCAATATATACAAGTCTACACTACAAAGGAAATGAACATGTTTTTGGTTTTTCAATTTTTCAAATTTTTATGGTTTTTGTTTTTATGAAATTAAAAGACATATTTTTGTGATTTTTCGAAATTTTTCAATTTTTATGCATTTTTGGAATATAAATTCCCATCCCCCACTTTATTTTGGACATTGTCCTCAATGTACATGTAGGAGTAGGAATGAAAAAGAAATACATGTTTTTGGATTTTTTTTTGAAATTGAAGTACAAATGCAATGATATGATATGAATGAATGCATGCTCTAACTAAATGCAATTCTATATGACATATATAACAAATGAATGCAATCTAAACTACACTATATGATGCATGATTTCTAGTAAATTATGGTCACCTATGATCAAACCTCCCCAAACCGATTTAAACACTATTTCTAGTGTAGAAATGAATAGGTTTGGCCATTAGTGACAATGCATGAATTCTAGTCTACATGCAATTATCTATATGAATTATATTACAATGCAACTATACTATGAACTAACTAATGTAAATGCAATATGAAATATAATACAAATCTAAGCTAAATGTATATGCAAGGTCAAGGGAAAGGATATCTTACAATTGGTGGTTTGAGATAGGACTCCACCAAACTAGTTCACTTTGTAAAAATTTTTGTCCATAGAGCTCAAGGCTCTTAGAAGAAGATCGAAAGCTTGTGAACAAGCTCCAAATAAGCATAAGTATGGTTTGCTTAACTTCAAGACGAAGCTTGGCCAAGGAAATTTGTCATATATCCTTTCTTTCACCTTGTCCTTGGCACTAGAGCTTTCCCGATGCTTCAAACCAATAAGCCCATGATTCTTGTCATCATAAGGTAAGAAGTATGGTTCATGGTTGCCCGGAGACTTCCACTCACTACCCTCTCTTTCACTTTCGGTGATGATGATAGCACTTTGATTTGTCAATCCTTCCAAAGTAGAAGGAGAATTCTCATAACATTGATGATCGGATACCTTAGGAGTTGAGATTGTGGGTGCCAAACCTCCACAAGCACGTTCATTTGCAATTTTGTTCTTGAGCTTCTCCACCAAGTACCCTTTATATGATGTTTTGACCTTTTGGATAAGGTCCACCATATCATCTCCAACAATCATAGGTTCCATGGTGGGTGCGAAAAGGTCTTCATGGTCAATAGGAAAGAGGAATTCATCTTCTTCATGGAAGCATACCTCAAACTTCTCAAGGATGGGCTCCTCAAGTAAGGCAATCTCACAACTCCATTCCTCTTCTTCATTGCAAGACACATATCCCGCACAAGCTTCTTCCATAGGCTTGTCATCGTCGCTATCTCCATAAGAATCATAAATGGGGGCTTCACTCTTCTTCACCAACTCATTCTCCAACACCTCAACATCTACTTCAAATGACACACCCTCATACTCACAAAGGCTAAGAGTATTTGGCTTACTCAACCTCATGTCTTCATCATCAAATACCACACTTTCATACTCACAAGAGCCCAAAGAGGTTGGCTCTTCCCACTTCTCATCAAAGGTAACTCCTTCAAACTCACATTCATGGTCAATGTCCAAGGAGTGGTGGGGGGTGGTTTCTTGGGATTCTCTCATTTGGGCAATTTGAATCTCCAACTCCTCACTTTGGGCAACAATGCCTTGAAGAACATTGTCCCACTTTTGGCTCTCCTCTAGTATTTGTTTGAAGAAGTTTTGTTGATCTCCCATCATTTGGAGAATCACATTTTCAATGGGTTCATCTTCTTGTTGTGGGTAGGTGTGAAAGTGGTTGTATTGTGGCAATTGAAGTTCATTGTGAAATGGGTATTGGGTGGGGTGATTATGGTGGGAAAAATTGGGGTAGTAGTTAGGATTTTCATTGTACAAATAATAAGGTAGGTTTGTGTTGACTTGCTCCTCAAACTCCCCATACCCATAGTCATACTCAAAAGATCCACCACATACTCCATGTACCAAGTCTTGGGTCATCATAGCTAAGACAAGGAAACAACTACAACATGGAAACTACACAAAAATGGTAAGAACAATCCTTGAGGAACAAGTTCCTCAAGGTGAAAGCAAAATCAAAATAGACAAACAAGTAAGAACTTAATCACATAGCACCATCCCCGGCAACGGCGCCATTTTGATGTGGAGTGTCGTCGTGGCTCTCAATCAAACACAATTTATAATACTCAACAAACAACTAGTTAGCGGTAAGTCGAGGTCGATCCATGGGACAGTGTGCTTTGGGTTCTAAGTCTATCTATCTCAATTTATGCTAGTGTCACAATTTGGTTAAGTTTGTAGTTGTGTCTAAACTAATGCAAGCAATATAATAAAACAAACAATAAAAGGAAGGATGTAAACAAATGGTTAAAAGTGCTAGGATATCATGGGGTCATAGGGGATTCATGGTGTTGATCATACAAACATGTTTACAATTATAGGCAAGCAATTAGTATTGTGGAGGAACCGAGTTGGGTTATATCTTACGGTTCATAGGAAGAGTTGGGTCCCGGAGCCGAATCGATTAGATTGTACAACACCTACAAGTCGACTTACTTTCCTCCTATTCAACTTCTATGCATGGTCTAACAAGACTCGAGTTGGTTTATGTCTTACAAGTCAAGTTGAGTAGATAAGAGATGGTAAAAATGCAAGGATTCATAGGCTTGGCATTTCATCAAACATAACATGTGCATAAAATTGACATCACAACAAGCAAGCAATTTAATCATGTGAACATATTAGATTAAGCATGAACCAATCCCATGTTTGTTTCCCCTAATTACCCATTAATCCTAGCTAAAGAAGCTACTCACTCATTATCATGGGAAACATGCCATTAATGGTGTCAATCATCACAACAAGTATAAACATGATAATAGAATGAAGAAATAAACAATAAAGAGTAAAAGGGTAAAAGAATTATACCAACTTGAGATGATCCAAATAATAAAGCAAAGAATAATAGAAGAACTTGATCATTGATGGAAGGTTGTCAATCTCCCAATAATAACCCAATAATCTTCAATTACCCAATAATAAACTTGAATAATAAACTTGAACAATAATTAAGGAGAGATTAATGTGTAATTTGTGGAAAGATTAAAGAGTAATTTATTCTAATCTACTCCTAATCTAATCTAAAGAAGGATTTTCTAATCTAATCCAACTTGAAAAAGGATTCCCCCCTTTGATTATTTACAAATGGGGTATTTATAGTGGAAATTAGGGAGGATGCATTAGGGTTAACTAAGGGCTAAACTAGTAATTACACTTTTTAAGTTGAGCAAGGAGACTCCGGTATTCAATGAGAGAAGGGCGTCCATTTTGTAACTTGAAGGACGAAACCATGTGTCCGTGATCCGAGCGGATGGAGGTCGAGGCGGACGGATGGGGCATGGACGATCCGAGCGGATCAAGGCGAAGACGCTCGGATTGGGCCTGGGGATCCGAGCGGATCCTGGGTAAGGACGCCGATTGAGTGGGCGGACGGACGGATCATGGATGATCCGTTCGGATTCTTCTACAGCGTCATTCCTTCTTCTTTTCTTCCCTTTTCTTCATAGAATCCTTGGGGATTTCCTTGGGGACTCAAGGATCCTTTCTCAACATTGATCTTCTACTTAGCTATGTACAAAGGCCTTCTAGTCTTGTCTCTCCTTGATGCTTGGTCATTGAATACGATCCATTTAGCCTCGTTTTGCCATGAAAATGCAAGATTCTTACTCCTTTCCTACCAAGGGATCAAAATCTCAAAGAATATGCAAAACAAAGATCTAAAGATAAGAAATGACCCAAATAGGCACTAAAAAGCATAGAAACAATGGTAATTCGGGGGCTAAATATGCGCCAATTATGGTCGCATCAATGGGTCAAACCGCTCGCTTCTCAGGATCATGCTTACCAAATCTTCGTTTGGTATTGGTGATTTCTTCTCTTCACCGAAAAGGAGACCCATAGCTTTCTCGTCATTTATTGGATCCGGTTTGGTTTCTACTGGCATCACGGTCAGAATGTCTTCAGGGATGTAGTAGCAATCTTGGAATACTTCGATTCCTGGGACCATAAGGTTCTTCTTCGGGTCAAAGATAGGTTCGGGGAAGTCCATGCAAGGGAGTTCTTCCCCAGCTTTCACGAAGTGACCGTTTAGAGTTAGGTGATACGGTCCCATTTTAATATCTCGATCTTCGATCGTTCTTCCCCTCTTTTCCCGTAGATCTTTCTCAGTGGGCTCATATCCAAGCCCGAAAGTTACTCCTTTGGCTACGGGTGGTTTCAACTCGAAAGCCTCCTCCTTTCTAGGATACAAAGAGAAACCGAAGTACTTCCCAGTTTTGAGAATCACCTCGCAGACATGACTTCCCGTATATAGATCCATATTTTCGGAGTTCAGCTCGATCATGTTGACAATCTCGAAACCACATGCGTCATTGGTAGCTTTGACCCTTACTTCGGAAGTAATGTCTCCTCCCGCTACAGTAATTGGCGTGGCGTCAATGGTGACGGTTTTGCCATTGAGTGGGACCTTGATTTTTCGATGCAGCGTTGATGTTACGGCCTTCGCAGCATGGATCCAAGGTCTCCCCAACAATAAGTTGAAGGATGAGCAAATGTCAATCACTTGGCAACTTATTTTCTTTTCCACTTGCCCAGTCTGTACTACTAGATCGATAAGTCCACTCACTCGACGCACAGTGCCATCGAATGCCCGAACTGTCTGCGTAGTGGGGATGAAGTCATTCTTCTACAAGCCCAGAATATGCGCCGTTTTTAGAGGGAGTACGTTGACAGCCGATCCGTCGTCAACCAAAGTCATAAGGATATGCTTGTTGAGACACACGGTAGCAATATAGAGGGCCAGGTTATGTCGAGGCCCGAACGGTGGTAGATCTTCGTCGGAGAATGTCACACCGTTGGTAATCTGAGGCCGATTCTGGGCGATGTGAGTGACCATGTCCGCAGGAGTAGTGTTTGACGACACGGTCATGTTCATCAAAGCTTGTAACAAAGCTTGACGATGCTCGAAAGAGCTCAAGATAAGTTGCCAAATAGATACGTCGGCCTTAGTCTTTTGGAGTTGCTTGATGAGGGAAGCCTCGGAGGTCGACCCTTCACCAAGAGCTTCGACCACTGCCGGCTCTTTTTGAGGTGCCTTACTCGGGATATCCTTACCTTTCTCCACACGATATGGGCGCCCGGATCTAGTTAAGTGGTTTGACTCTAGGGCATCTTGCCTCACCTTTAAGATTTCTTCTTGGGTGTGAGGAATTGTCGCACCTTTGACGAGGTAAACATCATCCTCGTCATCGGCCCAAACGCCATTGATTTCATTGCCGCTTCGGAGTATGTAGGGAGTACAATCGACAACAAAATCCCCGAATGTGATCTCGTTTCTCGAGCTTGGTAGGAATTCGGAGCAATCCACGAATATTCTTCCGACGAAAACCCCTTTTAGACGACATGGGCGAATCAAGTGAGAGTAATCGACACTATCTTCGGTAGAGACAAAGTTAGTGTGGTCGCCAAACGGATTGGTGACGTTATTGGGCTTTATGGCCGGGATTGGGAGCGTTCCGTTCTCAATCATATCTTGAATTTCGTGCTTTAGTCTAAAGCACCTTTCGATCGTGTCCCTTCCCTTGATGAAAGGCACGAGGGCATTCGGTTTATACCATTTGCCTTGTTGATCGCGGAGGGTCCGGAGTTGGACCAATGGGCTTCAACTTTCCTTGGGCCATGAGCCTTTGGAGAGCATAGGCGTAAGTGCACCCGATATCGGTGAATACCCTCGGGGCTTGGCGCGGAGGCCTTTTTGACTGTCCATCTAAGAGATTGACAGCTTTCAACAAAGTGAGCGCTGCGGGCGCTTTTTGCTTTAGATGACGAAGCCCCTTGGTATCCCTTTGGCTTTTCAAATTTTCAGAATTCGGACATCGTCCTCTTCCTTTATCCCGATCCTTATCAATTCTTTGAAAGAACCAAAATTTTGGTATTTCAGAGCATTACGGTAAACATGTCGTAAATTCTTCACGAACTTATCTACCATTTCAACTTCATCAGGCTTCTTAGCTAACTTCACGCTTTCAAATACGCCATCTTGCGAGGAACTCGGTAAAGCCCTCTTTCTCCTTTTGTGTCATAACCTCCAAAGTTCTTATGTTGGTTTGAATCTCAACATTGTCAAGATAGTGCTTACGTAACTCCACCGTAATATCTTCGAAAGTGGGGAAGTTCTTGAGGTCAAGATTGTAGAACCAAGCCTTTGGGTGTTCACCCAGAGATTGGGCGAAAATTTCAGAGAGCATGTCAACAGGTACTCCCTTCAATGCTAAGTACCCTTTATAGGCCTTAACATGGTGAATCGGGATCTTCGGTGCCCTTGAACTTGGGGATGTCAGTGAGTACCATGTTCGTGGGCAACTTATCCTGAATCGGGGCATAGGCCCTAGCATTCTCATAGTGGATGTTCTTCCCCTGGGAGAGCTTCAAACGGTCCTCGATGAACTTGAACCGTTTCTCCAAATCGGTCGAGGGTGGGGTAGATGAAGAGGAATCTTCAACCAGCTTAGACTCGATCACATCCATTCGGGTCATCATGAGGTTCACGGCCTCCGTGAGCTTGTTGATAGCATCTTCCATTGCTTGACGTCGGGTTTTTGGCGGCCTTTCTACAAGAAAACCCCGTACTGAGTCAATATTTAAAGTAAGAGCCCCTGCACACTTAAGGACACGACCCTAACTTGACTTGAACAAAGACTCGACTTGAGATTGACTAACCAAAGGTTCGACTCACGGTTTGATTTAGACGTTGGTTCATTTTAGACTCGACAAAACGACATGACTCAAACTGTCATAACTCGATTCTAAACTGGACTTGGTGTGACTAAACCCGTGATTGGGCTAACATAGCCCATGGGTTCGAGTAAAACGTCCATAAGGCCTAGCTTGGACGTTTTTTTGTGGACTATTCTAGACCAAAAGGTTGACCAACATGGCTCAAAGCCCAAGAGGTGAGCTTGGGTGACCCAACAAGGTCGTGTTCTAGACTCTTAGAACGAAACATGCCCGGCCTAACACGGCCATGACCCGGACACGACTCGACGCATTTCTTGCTTGGTTGAGGTTCGAGAAACATTTTGGATTGATTTTGAAAAACGAAGGATTGATTTGAAAATGAGATTTGAAATGGGCAGCATGCCGGCTATAAAAGCTTGTTTTGGGCCGAAATTATAGTCCTATTTGGGCAGCATTCCGCGTTTTTAAAACCATGCTATTTTGAAAATAAGTTGTTCAAAAGTTCGGTTTTGAAAAGGATATGGGAATTTTCGAAAAACAAGACTCGGGAAAACACATTGCACATTGTCATTCTCATGTTATAAGGATGTATGCTCCTAGACATCTCTAAGTCTCGGCAAGTCTTCTATAAGAAGGTCTATGCCCTCCATCCTTTTGCGGTCTTATAGAGCAAGGTGTCTTAAGGTAAAGTACCTAGAAGATCGTCCCCACCCTCAAGAACCACGCGAGGCGAAGTGGAAGCGAGCAATGTGCTTGCTTCCGGCATAGTGGGACGTCGCCCCCACGCATCACGAAGAAACGCTGGGACGTCCCGGGCAAGTCCTTAAGGGTTTATGCATGAATCGTAGCACTATGAGTAATGTTTTACTTTCCAACACTTTCTTTTCAAGTTTCACCTCGGAGGAAAAGACCCTAGAAACAAAGTGTAACTAGTCCTCTTTTCCCCAGTGAGTCGCCAAATCAGGACAAGGCCCTCGGGAACCGCGTCCGCGGGATCCACACTAGGCATAATCGACTCGAGGTTCTTTCGAATCGAATTAAGACAAATTAGAGTCGCCACCAAGTTTTTTGGGAACTTGGAACCGTTCAAGTCAACTTTACACCTTTCATCGAAAAGCATAAAGCCAATCGACTACGAGTGATTAAAGATAAAGACTTGTACCCTATATCACTCGATTTGAATGACTCTCGTAATCCAATGGTATTTAGACGGATCCACAAACCATAGATCTTGAGTAAGGGGTGAGGGTACGTGTTGGGAAGCCCATAAGGACACCCAACCCCGCCCGTCGATAACGGCCTCTACTAAGTCAAGTGTCGGAGTTCAAACAAGGTCATAGCTACTACGATGTATGATATGCAAACGTTGTTTTAACCCTAACATGTGACAACAATTTCTATGTCGTTTTAGATGCAACTAAACTAACTTTGTCAAAGTTGTAATTTAGCATGAGGGTTGATTGATCTAACAACATACAAAATAAAGCAAACAAGGCTTAAGGGGGAATGGGGGAGCCGTTGGGATCTACCTATTACAAACCAGGCATTTCATGCCGACACAACGATAAATAAATTACAACTCGATCTAATTACAATTGCTACATACAACTCAAAACACGACACAAAACACACGGCCATTGGGCCTTGAAAACCGTGCACAAGGGGGAGGTGACTCACGGCCTACATGACACACGGCCTTGGGTCACTCCTCGTGTTGCGTGCTCTCACTTAATCTCATCGAATTAGACATAGGGCTACGCACCAAAGCATGCATTAGCATAAACCGGGCCATGTTGCTTTAGACAACATGCGGTTTACTACGCTTCTACAAACATTGGGGAACAACCGTCTAACCAAACAAGACTAAGGTTTTTAGAAATCATTTGACTCGATAAAAGAAAACAAACTTGAAAGATTACAACTCGATAAACCAACGATAAATTACAAACAATGAAACAACGAGAAAACAAACGGTATAAAAACAAAACGAGAAAGGTAAAGAAAACGGCCACCTCACGGCCCAAACCGACGGCCACCCTCACGGCCAAGACAAGGCCAACCTAGTTCCTAAGTTAGATTCATTGGTTAGATCGAATGATTGCGAAAAGGGATAGGAAACAAGTTAGAAAATGAGTTAAAAACGATGTTGATTGATTGTCGCATGAGGGTGCATTCTACACGGCCTAAAGGGTCTAATTAGGTCAAATTCGCTAATTAAATTAACTCATGGAGTGTCAATAAGAAGGTGCTAATCACGCACTCTTATACTAGCGAGAAATTAGGTGAAAGAGAGAGATGCATTCAATTATTTACAGAATCGTCGATTGATTTTATAACTTACGTCGAAGCCACCTATCGTGTCTAATTAGGTTATTAAATTAAATTAATGTTATCTAAATATTTCATAGGTTAACAATCAGAGATTAAACTAACATACAACGGGTCCTAGGGTATGTCGAATTGGCCGAAACAAAAGGGGATCGAAAGCGACGAAAGTTAGACAACTCGTTTTATTTATGCCCTACCTTGAACACGAGGATATGTAAATGAGACGGGGGTGTACGACCGACAGAAGTAGCGGTTTCTTTTCCCATCTCAAGTCAACGCGGGTGTTCATGGTGGTACTTTAACTCATACTCGGACTAACTAGTTTCATAGTTAATTTAAAACAATCGATAAACAAAACAAAAAACAAACAAAAACAAGACATAAAAAAAGCATAAGAAAACGAAATAAAAAAGAGGAAAGAGAAGGGGATTTGATGCACCCTCAACCTACATGTATCGTTGACACCGTCTTGGGTCGTAATCGATGGTAGATTTTATCTCGAGAGGCCGTCGTCGACGAAGAATAAAGCAAACACGCGTTTTGGAAACTTTCTGGACAGCGATTTTAAAACAGTGATATCTCCCTCGTTTCACGACGAAAATTCGATTCGAAAGATGTTTTGAAAACTAGAAAGAGAGGAGAACAGGAATATTAAAGCAACCCCTGCTCGTTTTGGGTTATTGGGCACGAAAAACGAGCACAAACAGAACTGGACAGACAAGAGTAAACCGCGAAAACAGAGTGTTATTTCACTCTGTTTTTCGAGGGATCTCGTGTACTCTCAAGGGCAATTTGGCTCGTAAATCTTTGTCTAATGTGTAGATGGATGTTATGTGGTTAATTAGGGACAAGAAACTCGAGTTTTTATGGAGGTTTGATGGAGAAACGAAAGGGTTTTCGAAGAGGACACACAAACAGTTTCAGTTTGTGTGTCGGTTTTGTTTAGGGTTTTTGAAGGATGTTTAGGGTTTGTTTCTGAGGTTTAAAGCTTATGGGTGATGGTTGGATGTATCGAGGACTTAGAGGAATGAATGTATGGTGAAGGGGTGGTATTTATAAGGAGTTAAAGTAGGGTAAAAGAGAGGGAGAAGCAGTCGGGCCTGCTGAGCATAGCTGCTGTCCAGCAGCTTTGGGGGGTTTTCTTGGTGGTTAAGGTAAGGTAATATGGGTAGGATATTAGGGTATGGGTTAGGGTTAATGGGCACGGGTTTTGGTGGTGTTTGGAGCGGGTTTTGGACTCGGGTTTGAGCTGCAAAACAGGGGGGCTGTTTCGTGTTTTGCGGGCTGGTTGGGGGTGATTTGGGGCATGATTTGGGCCGTGGTTAAGGGGGTTCGAACTGGGTTGGATGGGTAGTGGTCTAGGTTGATTATTGTACTCGATATTCGTGCCAATTCGCAAAGAAAACGGGCTCAAAAACCGAGCTAAAATCGAGCTCAAAAACACATGTTCAAAACGAGTTCTTTTCGATTTTCAAATCGATTTTCAAATCAATTAACACATTAAAATAAATGATTTTTCAAACCAAATATACTCATAAAATGATTTTTCAAATCAAATATTTATTTTATTTTCAATAAAATAAACTTGGGAAAATAAATTCAAAATAAAATAAATTAAATTGAAATCACCTTGAAAAGACTTTAATTTAAATATCATTTAAATTAAAAATACTCCGTCGACAACGCTCATTCTACATCGTAAAACGAACCCAAATAATGACAATGACAACTAAATAAATACATGTGTCCTATCATCATCGGGTGTTTGTCGGGTTCTCTATAAATTCCAATATCGACGGATACGGGTATCTACACAAGTCCAACCTCTGCTCCCAGCTACCACCAAAATCCATCACACAAGCTCGCAACATATCCTCAAGAGTCTTGATTGTTCTCTCAGTTTGCCCGTCTGTCGCAGGATGAAATGCTGTACTCATCTTCAAAGTTGTTCCCAACGATTCCTGCAACTCTTTCCAAAACCTCGATATAAACCTCGCATCTCTGTCAGACACTATGTCCTTAGGGACTCCATGTAACTTAAGCACGTTCTTTCGATAGGCCATAGCCAATTGTGCCTTAGTCCATGTATCTTTCATTGGAACAAAGTGAGCTGACTTGGTCAGACGATCCACTATCACCCAAATCATGGTATTACCTTGTTGACTCTTAGGCAAACCCACAATGAAATCCATGGAAATGGATTCCCACTTCCACTCAGGCACCTCTAAAGACTGAATCTTACCTTGTGGTCGTCTCTGTTCCCCTTTAACTCTCTGGCATGTCAAACAACGGGACACAAACTCAGCTGTCTCTTTCTTCATCCCAGGCCACCAAAACATTTTCTTCAAATCCTTGTATAGCTTGTCTCCACCTGGATGAACTGAATATGGTGTGCAATGCGCCTCTGTCATGATTGTCTTTTTCAACTCCTCATCATTAGGAACACACCACCTACCATCGAACCTCAAACTACCATCTGTATGAATAGAAAAGCGGGACACTGTCCCTTTCTCTACTCCAGCTCTCCACTCAACTATCTTAGGATCTAAAGCCTGTTTACCTCGAATATCATCATAAAACTCAAGCTGTACTGTCATATCACCCATGGCATCTCCTTTCTGGATCATATGTATCCCAAAGCTCGCTACCTCATCCCTCAGCCTCATCAAAGATAGAGCTGTACACAAGGAATGTACACTCTTCCTACTCAAAGCATCAGCAACAACATTGGCCTTCCCTTCATGGTAGATGATTTCCATGTCGTAATCGCCAATCAACTCCATCCACCTCCTCTGTCTTATGTTCAACTCCTTCTGCGTGAAGATGTACTTAAGACTCTTGTGATCAGAAAATACCTTAAAGATTGCTCCATAAAGGTAATGTCTCCAAATCTTGAGAGCAAACACCACTGCACCCAACTCTAGATCATGAGTAGGGTAATTCTCCTCATAAGGCTTCAACTGCCTAAAAGCATAGGCAATCACTTTACCATTCTGCATTAACACACATCCCAGCCCATTCTTCGAGGCATCTGTATAAACCTCAAAATTCTCGCTCCCTTCAGGCAATGCTAAGACAGGAGCTGTGGTCAAACGCTCCTTTAATGTTTGGAACGCCGTCTCACAACTCTCATCCCAACGAAACCTGTTCTCTTTGCTCATCAACGCTGTCATTGGTCTAGCTATCTTGGAGAAATCTTTCACAAACCGTCTGTAGTATCCAGCTAAACCCAAGAAACTCCTAACCTCTGCAACATTCTTTGGTGCTTCCCACTTTGTCACTGCCTCAATCTTCGCCGGATCCACAGCTACCCCATCTTTAGAGATCACATGCCCCAGAAAAGCAACTTTCTCTAACCAGACCTCACACTTGGACAGCTTGGCATACAACTCATGGTCCCTCAAAGTCTGCAACACGATCCTCAGATGCTCCTCATGCTCCTCCTTAGTCTTAGAGTAGACTAAGATATCATCGATAAACACTACTACAAACTGGTCCAAGAACTGTCTGAAGATTCTATTCATCAAATCCATAAACACTGTCGGCGCATTAGACAACCCAAATGGCATCACCACATACTCATAATGGCCATACCTCGACGTGAAAGCTGTCTTTGGTATGTCCACCTCTCTAATCTTCACCTGATGGTACCCCGACCTCAAATCAATCTTAGAAAAGACTGTTGCACCACTCAACTGATCAAACAGGTCATCTATCCTTGGCAAAGGATACTTGTTCTTTATCGTCACACGGTTCAGCTCCCTGTAATCTATGCACAGCCTCAAGCTCCCATCTTTCTTCTTCATGAAAAGAACTGGTGCTCCCCAAGGCGATACACTTGGTCTAATGTATCCCTTCTCTATCAAATCATCCAACTGCTTCCTAAGCTCCTCCATCTCCTTAGGACCCATACGGTACGGTGCCTTAGAGATTGGCCCCGTCCCTGGCTTCAACTCAACGGTGAAATCTATCTCCCTCTTCGGTGGCAACCCCGGAATCTCCTCTGGAAAAACATCTGCAAACTCTCCCACCACTGGTATTTCATCAACTGTCGGAATCTCTATCCGGTCATCTCTCACATGGCACAGGATCAAAGGACACCCCTTCCTCAAATAAGACTTCAAGGTAACAGCTGCAATCAACTTAACTTTGGGTTTGACTAGAAACCCACGATAAGACACACTAACACCCTTTGGACCTCTTAAAGACACTTTCTTTTGATGACAGTCTATCTTAGCTTTATACTTTCCTAACCAATCCATCCCAACTATCATCTCAAAACCGTTAAAAGGAAACTCTAGCAAGTCTACAGGGAAATCAACTTGCCCAACTATCAAAGATACATCTCTAAACAATCTCCCACACGATACAGACTCACCCGAAGGTATGAAAACTTGCTCACGAACAGATTCATATACTCTCAAACCCAACTGTTTAACATGACTCGAAGACACAAACGACTGAGAAGCCCCCGAATCGAACAAAACAAAGGTAGGAATACCATTAACAAGGAATGTACCGGTGATAACGTGCGCATCTTCCTCAGCTGCCTTCTTCTCCATCATGAATAACTTGCCACTGGTCTTCCGTCCACCTCCCGGACAAGATCTTGGCCGATGCGGTCGGCTTAGCACCCGACCCTTGATTGTTGTTGTTGTTCGTCGGTGTTTTCGATAAGAATTACCGCCGTTGCGGTGCCTCCACTGTAACTCGACTTCCCGGTTTGGCCATGATCCAGCCCGGTCTCGTTGCTCGCGAAGCTCGTGCGAGTCTCTCGAAAGATCCCGGTGCACTCGTGCACTCATGTCTCTTGTGGCCTACACCACCACAACCATAGCAGTCACTCCCAACTATTACTCACACTTCCACGGCCACGCCCAAAGGAAGCTCCAAAGACTAAGCCCAGACCCAGAAGAAAATCCTTTAGACTGATTGTGGTTGTCTTTCTTGTGATTCGATTGGCCACCACCCTCGCTCTCGGACTTCCTCTTCTCACCACCTAACCTCTCCTGAGCCATCTCCACCAACCTCTCGGCTCTCCCAGCCCCTCTCATAAGCTTCCTTAACATCGCAAGGATCCCACGGGTAACTTATCCATAATCTTGGTGGTCAACCCCCTCTCAAACCTCAATGCCAAATTCTCCTCACTCAAACCCATGTCCTCGGATACCTAGACTTCTCATTGAACAGCTGTAGTACTCGACCACGGACATCTCAAATAGTCATCTTAAAACCATCAAACTCTTCTCTCAACTTACTCCTCACATGTTCCGGTACAAACTCCTTCCTCACAGCCCTACGAAACTCCTCCCAAGGTATAGCAGGTAAGCCTTGGTTGGTATATATTTCCTTAGCACTCACCTTCACCGAATCCCACCACTTGCCTCTCCTGCCTCCCTCGGATAGAACGCACTGTTCCACTCTCATCTCATCGGGACAATGAACCAAGTCTAAGATGTTCTCCATCTCTCTCAGCCAACTATCAAGCAGATTAGGCTCCCCAACTCCCTTGTACTCTTTCGGGTTAAACCTCGCAATATAGAGGCTGATTTTAGAGTGATCAACCTCCTTCTCCTTATTCTTATCCTTGTCCTCATTCACTCTCTTCAGGGTCTCAGTAAGAGCATCCTGGTGCTCTAACATCTTAACGATGTCATCCATGGTCATAAGCTCAGCTCTCGCATACAAAGCATTCTTCTTGGGCAGCATCTTGAAGCTATATAAGAAAGGGTAAACATAAACACACGTACTAAACCGCAAAACACAAAAAACACGCTGCCCAGAACCCACTCGATCGAGTTCCCAAACACACTCGATCGAGTAACGGGCTACTCGATCGAGTGCCCCACGTACTCGATCGAGTACCCAAACTCCAGAACCCAAACAGACCTTCTGATCTCTTACCTACTCGATCGAGTATCTAGGCTACTCGATCGAGTGACCCCCTACTCGATCGAGTACCCCTAGTTACTCGATCGAGTGCCCCAAAACTCGATTCTGGACTCAAAATCGCCAAAAACCCACCCGATCGAGTCAGTCCCACTCGATCGAGTAACACTAATTCGCAAAAGCTACCCGCATGTTACGTCATATGCTAACATGCTAAACTTTATAAACCACATGATATCATAATAAACATGCTACGCATCTTTTCTACTATTTACGAGATCATTTCATCATGTTATTAAATGCCACATTGTAAATCATCCAACATGTTATCATCTCATCAACAAGTTTCCTCATATCACCATTTTCTTTCACATGCTCAACTTTCTACTTCAACATCCAACAATTAACACATTCCATCACATTCGTAAACAAGTTAATCAAACACACATACGACTCGACAAACACTTCCCCCATGTGACCGGTTCAAAGTTGTAGGGCGACCCCTGCGACTTTAGGACGTCTCCCAAGCCTTTGCACTAGCTCCCACAACTTTTACCCCGGGTTCATTTTAATTGACTCCATATGTTCATTAAGTTCATTGGTTACAGGTTTCAGGATCGTCGCTCTGATACCATTTGTAACACCCCCATACTCCAAGTACCTTACCAGGACCACTCAGGTATGAAGACATTACCATCTCGGTTACCCGAGGCAATGATAATCAAACAACAATAAAAAAACAATGTTTATTATAAATAATTTAGTGAATAGATACAATCCTCAAAACCAAACCAAAAGTACGATACAAGATTTCAAACTGACTGTCTAACTGAAATGTAAATAAACTAAAGGCTACAGCGGAAGACTCTTATCATCATGTCGTGGCATCCCAAATATCCCAAGATTCATCTCAATACCTGCTCAATATCTGCTCACCATCCCCGAATGGATCACCGCAGTTTACAAAACAACACCGGGTCGACTAATCACACAATCAACATGTACAACAATAATAAGATAAACAGACATGACTTAATCATCACACACACACACACAGCCAACCAATTCCCATCATCTCAATCCCGACTGTCCACTGGACCAGCCCTGCCAGTGGGGGACCGCAGCCGTACCCACCAAATCCCCGCTCCACATAGTGAGCGATAACCCTGTCCATTAATGTGCACATCCCCTTCCGTGGCGGGTTCCACGAAGGGCGAAACTAGGGCGTGAAGTCACTCCCGCAAGCGACTCCACTCAGCCGAGAACGCATCTCGAGAACCATCAAGAGCAATCACAACCACAAACACAGTACAATCATTATATCAAACAACCAAATACAACACATCACCAATATCCCATTATGGGACTAATACGAGTAGAAATCCTACCCGGAAAGCACAACAATGATCGGACGGTATCAACAACAGATCAAAAAGCCTCTTCTATGAACCCTCCTCCTATCATATAACACATAGAGGCTACACATCACATACTACACACAAAAACCCCCAATCTCTAAATTAGGGTTTAACCAAACCAAGGGAAAAACAATAAAAAGGGTACATAGATCTTACCCTCGACGCAAGGAACTCAACGATACGAATAACGACAAGAACTGACCGTCTGAACTCCGGGAATTGCTAAGAATGCGATTAGGAAGATGAACTTGTTGCTTTCTCTCTTAAACAGGGATTTAGGTTTTGTAAAAGTGATTTAAAACAATGACGACGAAACTTAAATACCTTAATCGCATAATTAACAAAACCCGAGAAAATTCCCCGTAAAACCGGACACTCGATCGAGTACCCAAGGTACTCGATCGAGTACCCCCTTACTCGATCGAGTACCCCAGCTACTCGATCGAGTACCCAACAGGTCAGAAACTATTTTATTTCGCGACTTACCCTTACTCGACAGAGTAAGGGCTACTCGATAGAGTACCCCAAGACTTATAAATACGGAGTATTACATTATTAGTATGTATGATTGTGAGGGGTATAATATGGGGATATAGGAGGTGTTTGCTAGTAGTTGGGTACTTATGACGATATGGTTACGTTCACCGGGTAGTGGTAATTGTTCAGATGGGAGGATATGTTATGAAGGGCATCTGATTTAAGCTCGGATGAAAGATATCCATTACCAAGTGGTAACTTATATTATCAGGATTGGCTAGTTAAATTCGATTACGGGTCCATGATATGTGTAAATGTTTGTGTTATGTTCTGACCTCACGAGTAATGGTAGGATATGATGGTTATAAGTCGTTAGATGAGTGTTCCGTGTTATATGTTATGTACGATAACCTAATAAGATGCTATTCAAAAAGTGGTAATTTGGGTGATCTGGAATAGCTAGTTATACTTGCATGTGAACGTATGATATCTGTAAGTGATAGTGTGAGGTTCCAACCTCACGAGTAATGGTATGAATAATATTCATAAGGTTAGTATCTGTGATTCCATGTAATATGTTGTGTTGTGATCTAGCAAAGCGGTTTTAAGAAAGTCTTTTGGTCAAGGAAGTTTTACTGCGTCAGTGTTATAGAATTGTATAAGTTGCGATGACTATCGATGTGATTGTTGCGCCTCAGCTCGGGTGGCGAGTCAGGCATGATAATTCGTGTTGTGATGCGGGTACTTTCGCACTGCAGTGTGGTTTTTGGTGGCGGTCTTGCGATGCAATCATCGGTGGTGGTGGAGTAGACAGGATACTTATGAGGAGAGTTTTCGGAAGTATGTACCAGTTATATAGATTGTTGTTTGTTTACTGTTGTTTCCTGTTAGTGTCGGTCTGGCCATATAGATTGTTGTTTTGTTTATTAATGTTTCTTACCAGTTTCGGCTTGGGAGTGAAGGTAGAGTATGATATGGAAGAAAGTTGTGTATGTTTCCGTTGTTGTCATGGTATAGTGATACTCTGTTAATGGGACACAGTTTTGAGAAGTTGTTAGAGTACTTTCGATCTTATTTTAGATGAGGCATTGGTTGACATAGTTGTGGCAAGAGTTTAGTGGAATGTGTGTGCGCTGAGCTAGAAGCGGCAAGTGGTTCGTAATCTTTATTGGGACAGTGAGTATAGGGTTTTGGGAACTAGTATTATGTTAAGTTATGGATGAGTTTTACGACAACAAACAGGATAACTTGAGGATGTAGTGTGAGTGTATGTACCAATTGTGGATCATGACTTATGATTGTGGAGATAAGTGCATGTATAAAGAAGTATGTCGTTTGTGGTATAGATTAGGTGGTGTGCCAAATGAATTGAGGTATGAGAACAACTAGAGTAAGAGAGCCTTGAATATAGGAATGGATGTAGGTAGGTGTTGAGGCTATAAGCGGATATCGTTGACATGCGGTGGTGATGAGGATAATGAGAAGATATAGCTAAGGATCTAGGATTAATGAGTTACGAGGATGTAACATTTATCTTAAGAGGAATAGGATGTGACAAAGAGAGTTTGAGGGTTGTACATGTTGTAGTTTAATTGGAAGTTGAGTGTTGGTGTAGAATAAAGGATGGATTTGTGTTGTGGTTGATTTTATTACAGGTAATGGCCGTGCTTCTAGTAGTATGATGTTTATGAGTGTGAGTAAACTTCGAGGACGAAGTTCGTTTTAAGGGTGGTAGAATGTAACATTCCGTTTTTGTGGTTGATTTTGTTTGGTGGATTGTCTTGGTATTGAGTTTTCTAGTGAGCGTTATGGAAGTAAGACAGAGTTGGCAACACTTATGTTGTGGGTATTCGATAGTATTATGGAGTTAGTATCGAGAGGCTATGTTGTAGTTGAGACGATATCGTGAGCCGTGTGTTGGAAGTAAGCATGGTTGACGGAGTTAGTGTTAGGTGTTCATGTTTTATAGGTTGAATTTGAACTTCGGGGACGAAGTTCTTTTTAAGGAGGGAAGATTGTAATGCTACGTTTTTCTAAGTCCTGTTACTCGGCCGAATAAGGCTTACTCGACCGAGTAATGCGTCGCGTGTTTCTGGTCAGGCTACTGTCCAGGAATACTCGGCCTAGCATTCTCAATGCTAGACCGAGTATGGCATACTCGACCGAGTAATACTCGGTCGAGTATTCTTAATACTAGACCGAGTATGGCATACTAGACCGAGTATTCTCAATACTAGACCGAATATTCGGTCTGATGGGTAGTATTTCCGCGGTTTGATTAAAATGATTAGAGAAGTATAAATAGCGTGTTGAGCAGTTTCTAATCAGTTCCAAGTCATTATTTTACAAAACCTAACAACGCTCTAAACTTCTCTAATCATCTTCATCTCTTCCTAAGCCAAGGGTGATTGATTGTGAGCTTTTGGATCTCGTTGCCCGTGTCGTCTGTGTTAGTAAGTCTCTAGTATTCCTAATCAGTTTATCATTGTTATTGTTAGAATTTGTGCAAGCCCTAATTTGGATTAAATTGGGAGAATGGTTTATAGTGATGGTGTTGGGCCCTAAATTATCCTGCCTGACCTGAATAGGCCAGACAACAGCCAAGGACAATTCCCAGGCCAAAGATAACTAAAATCAGGCATTACTTCAACGCGGATAGGCACCAAGCGAGAATTGATAAAAGACAAAGGAAAGACAACCAAAGAAATTAAAAAGGAAAAGCACCAGGCTACTTCAGGCTACAAACAGGCAGTTTATGTATATTCCCTACAAAAAAGGAAGACCAATTCAAGAAGCCAAAAGATATAAGAAGCAGTCAAAGCAACGGCTAGTCTAAAGGCAACCACCTCCGAGTAAATAGGGCACATCCCCTATTTACCAGGAAAACCTAAACGGCACAAAAACAATTGGAAATAACCACCTATAAATAGAAAGGAGGAGAAGACAAGAAGCATCATCTGAGAGACCATCACTTTTACTCATATTCTTTGTATTCTTAAGCTATATATTCGCCTGTCACGCCTGATATAACAATACTCACAAAGCTACCCAAAATCATAGTAACAATCACTCCTGGCTTGGTGCCCGTGGTTTTTTCCCTTATTCCCACGGTTTTTCCACGTATAAATCCTTGTGTCATTATTTATTAAGTTTGTTTTACATTTAATTATACCAATCAGGCGAGTTATTCGAGTTAGATCACCCTATACATAAATCCCTGGCAGGACGCTCTAGATCAATAAAAATCCTGCCAAAACAATTGGCGCCCACCGTGGGGCATCTAACTCAAAAATAATCAAAAGCCCACCATCAAATACCACAGAAAACTAAGAAAAAATTGCAGGAGATAGCATTGAGCAACAATTAGCTGCTGCCAAACAACAGTTGTTGGAGATGGAACAACTGAAACAAAAAATGATCCAGTCAAGTCAAGTGGCAAAATTGAAAAAATCAGAATCCAGCCTAAAGATACAGTTGGGAGAAAAATCTTCAGGATCAAAATTGAAAGTCCAGCCTGGCACACCATTCTCCTCCATCATAAGGAACATTGACTTCTCCAATATTGGTACTCCAACTCCATCAAAATCCAAAGCGGAGAAGAAATGGACTCGAGAACTCCAAAATCAAGAACTCCAAGACCGGACTAACACAAAATGCCCATTATGATGGCTATGCTCCAAGAAATCCAAAAACTTCACGAGAGATTTGAAAAGATCCCAGGAGTTCCTACCCCAATTGAAGAAGCAAATCCAGAAAGCTATGCTTTGATTCTCCCTTCGTGGATGAAATAGCAAAAATAGACTCGCTAAAGAAATTTGTGATTCCCTCAATGAGAATCTATGATGGAACCACTGATCCACAAAACCATGTTGCCTATTACAAGCAAAGGATGCTGGCAGCATCAATTCCCAGTGAACTACGTCAAGTCTGCATGTGTAAGGGATTTGGAACAACTCTGAACGGACCTGCCTTGCAATGGTACATAAACCTGCCAAATGGAAGCATCAAGTCCTTTGCTGACCTGGTCAATTCTTTCAATCATCAATTTGCCAGCAGTAGGGAACTAGAAAAGAGATCCAGTGACCTGTACAGGGTTAAACAGAAGCCTGGAGAATCCATCAGATCATACATGACAAGATTCAACAAAGAAAAAGTGTCAATTTCCGGATGTGATGTTGGAACAACCGTTGAAGCTTTCGTGCAAGGGCTACCCCCGGACAACTTCTACGATGAAATGACCATGAAGCCCTGTCATACCTTTGAAGATGTCCAAGCATTAGCCATAGGCTATATCAGTGGAAGAAGACAAAGGCTACAAGGCGATAATGCCGACAACAACTCGGGATATGACAAAACCAACAGGAAAACCTTTAACAACAAAGGAAGCGTTCCAGGCCATCTCCCTACGAGAAGACCCGACAGATCGAAGTCAACTATACACATGAACAACGAGGTAACTCCTATACTTATCCTCCTGTCCAGGAATATAACTTCTCTGTTGACATTGCAGGATTAATCAAGAGGCTTGACCATGTGGGAGACATTGTCAAGTGGCCAAAGAAGTCAGACAACCCCAACTCAAGAAAGGACACCACCAGGTGGTGTGAATTTCACATGGACATAGGTCACACAACAGAAGAATGCCTGGGATTACGGAGACAAGTGGCTTACCTGCTAAAGAAAGGATACCTGAAAGACTTGATGCAAACAAAGAACAGGAAGATGACGGAACAAGAAGAAACACGAAAGGCAACAACGTGACCTACCCCTGCACCACCCATTTATGAAGTCAAATTCATCAATGGAGGATCGAAAATTTGTGGCCTGACCAGTTCAAATTTGCTAAGAAAATTGCCAGGGAGTCAAAAATGAAATCTCCTTTTAAACCTATCAATTTACCTCAAATTACTTTTGACGACACCGATATGCGGGGCATTCCACCTCCACCATGACACTGGTAATCACCATGCAAGTAGGGACTTTGCACGTGTCATGAGAATCCTGGTAGATGGAGGCGTTCAAGAAACCCGATCATGCTTGATGTCCTTAAAGCAATGAAGATTGATGAAAGCCAAATCATAAAGAAGTCTAATGTCCTAGTAGGATTCAGTGGAGAAACAAGAAACACACTGGGAGAAATACACCTGCCCACATATGTGGAAGGAGTATCTTCATATGAAAGATTTGGAGTCCTGGACTGCCTGTCATCCTATAATGCCATATTGGGAAGACCATGGATCCACAACGTAAGAGCCATACCCTCCACCTATCACCAATGCATCAAAATACCAACAGAATGGGGAGTAGCAACCATTAAAGGTGAACAAAAATCTGCCCAGAATGTTATACTTGAGTCACCAAACCTTCCAAGACAGGTAAGTCCCTCGCCTAGCAATTACAATGACTGTCAGACAACTCATGTGGCGAAAACCAAAATGGAAACGATCAAGTAATTTTAGACCCCGAGTACCCCGACAGGCACGTCGGTAGGATCGATGTCCCCGATCATATCAGGCCAGAATTAGTAAATTTTCTTAGAGGTAAATCTTCATGTTTTGCCTGGTCACATTTTGATATGACCGGAATAGATGCCAATATTATTACACATAAACTAAATGTTGATGAGTCTTATAAGCCTGTCCAGCAGAAAAGAAGAAAGTTTGCCGCTGAAAGACATGCCATCATCAATGAAGAAGTAGACAAACTATTGGACATGGGGATGATAAGAGAAGTCATGTACCCTAGCTGGCTAGCCAACGTAGTGGTGGTTCAAAAGAAGAATGGCAAGTGGAGAGTTTGTGTAGATTACACAGACCTCAATAAAGCCTGTCCAAAAGACCCATTTCCACTCCCACACATAGACGCAATGGTGGATGCTACAGCAGGACATGAACTCCTGACATTCATGGATGCCTCAAGTGGATTCAACCGGATCAAGATGCACCCATCCGATCAGAACATACTTTGCATTTATCACGGAAAGGGGCATATCTCTTGCTACACAAAGAATGACCTTTGGCCTCGAAAAATGCAGGGGCAACATACTAACGCCTGGTCAATACAATGTTTAAAGACCAAATAGGGGACACCATGGAAGTCTATATTGATGACATGGTAGTTAAATTAAAGAAAGCTGAAGATCATGTCAGGGACTTGGAAACAGCCTTTAAGATCCTAGAAGATTTCAATATGAAACTCAACCCATCCAAATGCCATTTTGGGGTATCCTCAGGAAAATTCCTGGGGTACATGGTGACCAAAAGAGGAATAGAAGCTAGCCCAGAACAAATAAGAGCCATACTAGAACCGGAATCCCCAAGTCACAAAGATATTCAAAAACTAACAGACGAGTTGCGACCCTGAATAGATTCATTTCCGGATCATCGAAGATGCAAGGCATTCTATGACCTACTCAGAAGAACAAAGCATTCAAATGGTTGCCGAACACGAGTCACCTTCCAGAGCTCAAAACATACCTGACTACACCTCCGCTACTTGCCAAACCAGACAAAGGAGAACCCCGACGGTCTACCTATCTCACGTAAACAAAACAAAGAAAGTGGAGTCCCGACCAAAGAAATTGATGGCCAACAAAGATCCAGTCTACTATGTAAGTAAAAGTCTTCTAGATACAGAAACCAGGTATGGCCTACTTGAAAAATATGTACTTGCTTTAGTAATGTCCTGCACTAAACTTCGACCTTATTTTGAAAGTCACCCAATCATTGTAAGAACCAACTTGCCTATCAAATCTGTCTCCGAGAAAGCCCGAGTTGTCGGGCGAATGGCAAAATGGTCAAGACAAAATCAAAGACCTATGATATAACCTTTGAACCCGGACAAGAATTAAATCTCGTGCACTAGCGGACTTCGTGGGTCGAATTCAGTCCTACCCTAGAACCAGACCTCATAAAAGAGGTCAATCTTCTTGACACCAAAAAAACAGACCAGGAATGGACTCTCCATGTAGATGGGGCAACAAATATGAAAGGCACTGGCCTAGGATTAGTCCTAAAATCACCACAGGGAGACCTGATTGCACAGGCTATTAGTTGTGAGTTCAAAGCCACGAATAATGAGGCTGAATATGAAGCCCGATTGCTTGGATTAAAGGTATGTATAGAACTCGGTGTAGCAAACCTCAAGGTAAAACCGACTCTCTTTAATTTCCAATCAAGTCAAAGGAGTATATGCTGCAAAAGATTCAAAGATGATACTCTATTTGGAATATGTCAAAAACCTTTGCAAAAAATTCAAAACCTTTGACATTGACCAAATACCAAGGGACTTAAATACCCAGGCGGATGCCCTAGCCACTTGGGATCAAATTTCAATTTCACCTGCTGTGTTTGACAAAATACCCATCGTCCACTGCTGAACCAACCATAGAAAGGCCTGAACAAATTTGCCCTATCCAGGAAGATACAAATTCCTGGACTAAACCTTACTATGATTGGTTCCTACAGGGGATACTCCCTACAAATAAAAACGAAGCAAGGGCCCTGAAAATCAAAGCATCCACTTATACCATTATAAATAACACCTTGTTTAAAAAGTCTCAGGCTGGACCTTACTTACGTTGCCTGGAACCAAATGAAGCCAGCCAAGTCATAGAAGACATACATAATGGATATCTGGAAATCATAAAGGTGGAAGGAGCCTGGCAAGCAAAATTCTCGGACAGGCTACTTGGCCAACCCCGAGAGCCGATCGCATAGCATACACTCAAAATGTGAAGTCTGTCAAATCCATTCCCCTTATATCCATCAACCATCAGAACTACTACATTCCATCTCAGCCCCCTGGCCATTCATGAAATGGGGCATGGACATAGTAGGGAAGCTACCTCGTGCGCCCGGACAAAAAGTCTTCATGCTAGCAATGACTGACTACTTTTCCAAATGGATAGAGGCAGACTCTTACAGGCAAGTCAAAGAAAAAGATGTCATATCATTTATCAAGAGGAATATCATATGTAGATATGGAATACCTTCAGAAATAGTCTGTGATAATGGGACACAATTTGTGGGAAAAAGAACAGCTAATTTCTGTGCACAATGGAATATCAATTTAGTCACATCTACACCAGGCTACCCTAAAGCCAACGGCCAAGCGAGAATCAAGCAACAAAATAGTAATCGTTGCACGAAGAAAAAGCTGAAAAGAAGAAAAGGAAGATGGGCGGAAGAGCTCCCCTAGTCCTATGGGCCGACAGACCACACCCAAAAACAAATGCCACAGGCCAAACACCATATTCCCTGGTCTATGGTCATGAAGCGTAATACCAGCAGAAATTCATGTGCCAACTACCGAAGCGGCTGAACACAATAGAAGAGAACAGGCCCCTATTACAAGATAACCTACTCTTAACGAAGAACCGAGAGATGCGGCCAAAGTCGGGTTAGCCGCCTACCAACAGACAAAGAGCCAGAGTTATAACAAAAATGTCAACATCGTAGTATTCAAAGAAGGAGACCTGGTATTAAGGAAAGTTTTCCCCAACACCAGAGAAAAGAACGCAGGCAAACTAGCCCCTACATGGGAAGGCCCGTACTTAATTGATTCAATAGTGGGACAAGGAGCTTACAGGCTACAAACTTTGGAAGGAGAAATGATCCCCAGATCTTGGAACATTTCCCACTTAAAACTATTTCATATCTGAGAAGCAGGTAAAACTACCCACCCTATATACATGTGTTAAGTTTCATACCTGCTATGTGCTAAGTTCCCACCTAAAACTATTTCATACCTGCTATGTGCTAAGTTACTTGCCTGTTATTCTTAATTTCACCTAAAACTTTATTTCAAATCCTGAAAACTTGTTTTACGCCTTCTTTCCACTTATTATATGTTATACTTTAGGCTTAAACAAATGTTCAGGATTGAGGGCCACTCCACCCAACCCGAACAAAGATTTCTAAAAATGCTCTAATTTGGCACCGCCGCCGACCCGAAAATTAAACCGAGCTCAAGATATAAAAAGACAAGTACAAAGGTGGAATAGACCATAGTACTTGTCAAAGAAGCCCTCCGACAGTGAGGGCCATAAGCCCTCCCGACCGGCAACCACCCTCATTCTTAAAAGCCCTCCCGATAGGCGAGATAAAGCCACCATTTCCCATAAACACGGGAATGAGGGCCATAAGCCCTCCCGACGGCATTACTCTAACAAAAATATCACATGAATATACAGTACAAATTCCACAAAAACAAAGAAGAAAATCAAGGAAAGGATATATATATTAAAACCTACCCAGGAATACACCCCTCCCAGGCAGGAAGAACACACCGTTTATCCAGGCGAAGCCAACAAAAACCAAAACAAATCCTAAATTATTTGTTCAGGGAACATCCCCCCTGAATAGGCCAAAACAACACAAAATCCCACAAACAAAAAAATCAAACTAGCCCACCTTGGACACAAAGAGCAGAACCAATCCCCTCATCGCCACCTCCTCTTCTTCATCTCCATCCCCTTCAACATCACTATTTTTCCCTTTGGATGGAGGAGAGTCCACCTCCTCGTCGGATGCAACTTACAAAGCTCGGGATAAGTGGTATTGAGATCGACCAATTCTCGATCGGGATTCCAAAAGGCCTGACTTCAGCAGGCTCTTTCATGGCATCCACACGACCCTTGCCAAAGAAATACAATGCAAAGATCTTTATACCTGGCCTGAACCTCATCCCTCTCTACAACCAATTCTTCATTTACCTTTAATCGCTCTGCCCGCATAGCCTGTTTTTCACCTTCAATTCTTCCCCGGGCAATATCAAACTTAGCCTCAAGAGCTTTCAAGGCATCCCGAGCGATTTCACTTAGCAGACTCCACCAAAGAACCGAGCCTTCCCCGCCTCATTATCCTCCTTCAACGAATGATTCTCACCTTGACACCTCCAAATCGCCTTTAAACTTGTCATCATCTTTCTTCAAGATTTGTACCTCCCAATCCAAGGCATTTTTAGACCATGGATGATTCCAGTTGACAGGCACTCCTCAAACATCATTAACATTCTAAAACAAAAGAAAATGCCCATCTAAGCCACAAAAAAGAAAACACACACAAAAACCCACAACAAACAAAGACAAAAATATATACCTCCCGAAGCATGGTAACCAGGTTGGCAAAGATAATCCCCGGAACGATACATAGCGGCCAAAAGCACGAGCGAAGCTTCCTCCGCCGGTACTTGAAATAAGGATCATCAACCACAAAAGCCTGAGCCTGAATTTGATCCTTAGCAAACTGGACCTCATCCATACGAGCCCCGACTCCCCTGACCTCATGAACTCCTCCCAAAGACTCATCCACTCACTTCCTCTTCTCGGACGATCACTTTCATCCACAATCTTTTCAGCGACACCAACCGAGCCCCCGCACAGATTCCCCGAATTTGAACAAAGACTATCACTCCCCGTTGCCTCACCGCTCTTTGACTTCTCCCCCGTAATTTGAGAAACCCCTGCCTTCACCAAAGACAGACCAAAACTAGCAATTCTGGCAGAAGCCCTGGTAGCTGCACGACGAGTTTCTAAATCAAAGAATATAAGCATGAATCCAATACAGAAACAGAATGACAAAACAAGCAAAAGAACTTACTCCCTGACGAAGATGCCCCTGGAACCTTAGTGCTCTTCACAGGCTTATAAGTGCTCAACTTAGCCTTCTTAAAACGAGGCATAGCAGCTTGCCCTGCATGCAGACGAGGCCAAGCCCTCTCCTCTTCAGCAACGCCATAAACGCCGCTATCCGGTCACCACCCTCAAAGATCGGGATCATTCACCCAATCATTTACTAAAAGAAAGCACGGGCAAAGTAAGTGAACTCTCCAAAAATATTATTACCAAACCAAAAATAATGCAGAAAGAAAGGTTACCTCCTTCAACAATGGGTAATTAAGATAGTCCAGTCGGGGGCAATTGAGTCACCTTGATAAACATATAAGTTTGAACCCACCTTTATCATCCCCCGAATCAAAATTGGTGATCGGGTGAGCCATCTTTGACCGACTCGAAAATTAAACCTCCCAAAGAGAATGACTCTTCGATGATAGACGCGTTCTTAAAATCATCCAGGGTAATAACCAACTTATGCTTAGAACATAAATGCTCAATAGAATGGACAATCTTCCAAACCATTGGCATGAGTTGAAACGGAGGAACCCTAATAGCCCTAATCACCTCACCATAAAAGGAGAAAGGGGAAGTTGACCACCACCCCGAAAGCCCACTCAAAAATACAGAACCAACCCGGCTACTCCAATTAGCCCCGATAGGACCATTCTCGGAATCCAAACTTCACCCCATGAGGAATGAGACCCCGCCCTTTATATAATGCTCAAAAGCGGGTTTCATTTGATTAGCCTCATGGAAAGAGACTCGCAAAGCCTTATTAGGAGAATACTCAACCCCCTTATAAGACATAGACAGAATCTCTGGAGGAGGAACAACCTCCACCACATCATCCTCGGGGATGACATCGGGGACCCCCTCAACCTCGTGAAAACCATTTCAACTTCAACAGAACTTTTTCGACCTCGGCGAGCTTTTGAAGTCTTGTCTTTCTCCGCCACCAGCCATATATTATTTTTCTGGGAAATGAATTTTTACAAAGGGAGAATTTTTTAGAAAGAGAAAGAAGAAAGTTAGAGATTGGAATGTGAAGACATACACGGAATAAGCAGGATATTTATAGCCGCAAAACTATAACGGCTAGGAAAGCAAGTGGTTAAGATCAATCATGACTCTCCTGGGGTTTTGTGAACCTACCCTATTTATGGCAAGTAACCGTTACAAGAAGTTGAATCAAACACAAATTCTGAATCCGATAGAAAGTCCCTGCACAAATCACTTGCCTGGCCCAAATTTTTATCTCCTCATTCCTGGCCAGACCCAATAAAGGAATAAGCAGATAAGGGGCAATTGTTGGGCCCTAAATTATCCTGCCTGACCTGAATAGGCCAGACAACAGCCAAGGACAATTCCCAGGCCAAAGATAACTAAAATCAGGCATTACTTCAACGCGGATAGGCACCAAGCAGGAATTGATAAAAGACAGGCGAAAGACAACCAGCAGCCTGAAAAGGAAAAGCACCAGGCTACTTCAGGCTACAAACAGGCAGTTTATGTATATTCCCTACAAAAAAGGAAGACCAATTCAAGAAGCCAAAAGATATAAGAAGCAGTCAAAGCAACGGCTAGTCTAAAGGCAACCACCTCCGAGTAAATAGGGCACATCCCCTATTTACCAGGAAAACCTAAACGGCACAAAAACAATTGGAAATAACCACCTATAAATAGAAAGGAGGAGAAGACAAGAAGCATCATCTGAGAGACCATCACTTTTACTCATATTCTTTGTATTCTTAAGCTATATATTCGCCTGTCATGCCTGATATAACAATACTCTGTCAGGCTACCCAAAATCATAGTAACAATCACTCCTGGCTTGGTGCCCGTGGTTTTTTCCCTTATTCCCAGGGTTTTTCCACGTATAAATCCTTGTGTCATTATTTATTAAGTTTGTTTTACATTTAATTATACCAATCAGGCGAGTTATTCGAGTTAGATCACCCTATACATAAATCCCTGGCAGGACGCTCTAGATCAATAAAAATCCTGCCAAAACAGATGGTATGTGATTATTCGTGTGTAGGTGACGGTGTCATGGAGTATCGCTATTTATTGCTTGTGTGTGCTTGGATTGCGAAAAGGTAGGGTTTCCCTACTCATCAGTTTACTGTATAATTGATTTAATGCATTGTTATGATTGATTGATTTGATTAATGCTGTTGATTGATTATATTGTTGTTGGTGGATTGGAGTATGGGTGTTGGAGTGGAGATGATTGGTGATGTTCGGGAGGTGCGTCCTCGGCTGAGTGGAGTCACTTGCGGGAGTGGCTTCGCGCCCTTGATTCGCCCTCTGTGGAACTCGCCACAGGAGGGGATGTGCATATTAATGAACAGGGTTATCACTCGTTGATGAGCGGGGGCTTAGGTGGGCAAGGCTGCAGTCCCCCACTGGCAGGACTACACACTTTAGTGTGTAGTCCGTTATGAGATGTGATTGGGAGTTGGAGGTGGATTGTGGAACAGTTGTTTATCTTTATCGTACTTTGTCTTATTTTGATTATGCAGTGAACTGACCCCGTTGTTGTTTTGTAAAATCTGGGGTGATCCCTTCGGGGATGGTGAGCAGATTGTGACAGGTGATGATGGTCTTTAGCTATGGGGACGAGATGGGGAGTCATCACTTCGAGTCTAGCTTCCGCTGTCACGAGATTAGCTGTTTAGATTCTGTTGTTTTGAGTACTAGTGATCTTTTGTTTTGGATTTGGTTTTGGAACTTGTAATCGTTAACTTTAACTTTATACTTAAATAAATATTTTGGAATGGTAACTTTTGATATACTATGTAACACCCCCATTTATTTAAGGGCCTGAACTAGGACTCCTCAGATAAATGACGGTGTTACCATCTCGGAAACCCGAGGCAGTAGATAACAAAGGAAAGAAACACAGTACTTTATTAAAATGTTTATAGTGAGATTACAACTGGAATTAAAACAAAGCCTTCAAAAATATGACCAAAAGATAAAGTCTGATAAAACTACTAATAAGACTAAGGTGGGCTAGGCACTAAGTCAGTCATCCAAGCTCTCTTCCCGGCCAGCTCCCATCAGTCTCTCGAAATACCACAAATCTGCTCCCAATAATTGGATCATCACAAAGCGTACACGAATACACGGGTCACCGCGAAGGCGAGTAGGGAAAACAATGAAATAATAAAATGTGATATGCATGCTCCTCCGTCACCTCCATCTCCATCTCAACTCATATCTCATATCTCATACCCCGGACAACCCAAATGCATACCGATCCCCGTAGACTATATATATCGACCGTAGCCGATCTGCACTCCACCGAGGACACCAGGCAAGTCTGCGCAACCCGCCCGGGCCTTATCACAACTCACATCGTATCTCAACATCGTCACTCCTACACCATCCTCCAACTCCAATGCATATGAGATGCTCAACATAAATTAATGCAACACAATATATATATATATATATATATATATATATATATATATATATATATATATATATATATATATATATATATATATATATATATATATATATATATATATATATATATATATATAAAAATCAATCAACCGATAAATCATAAAATCATGCCGGTTACTCGATGTTGTGATATCATACTCAATACGATCAATTCAGTCAATCACCTTCCCATATATGAATCATAACGTAAATCAACAACCACGAATCAAGTCAACACAATTAAACAACAACGATAATAAGTCAAGTGTATTTCCCTACCTCAAAGTGCCAGCAAATCCAATTAAGCAGTTCAAGCAGTCCACAAAATAAAGCAACGAATCTGATTATCGATCCTTCACGAATCCGTCACCTAAAACAATTATAATATTTATAATTACTAACTACTAAATATAGAAATTTCCCAAAATAGAAGCTTCCCGAAATACAATCCCGACACCAAACTTATGCCCAACTGATAACTAAAATAACCCGATTAGTATATGACCCAACTCCCCAAAATAGAAAGTTACTAAAGTAGAATTTCTTAAAATGGAAACTTTTCCGATATAGTAGCTTTTTCATTTTAACAAACCCGTCTCTAATTAATTAATTATTACTAATTATTATTTTATTTTAAATAACTCGGAACTAAAAACCAAAATGATAATTAAAGGATTAACGAATTATGCGATTTAAGAAAAACCCGAATCAACATTTGAACAACTCAACACCCGACTCAAAACCCGTCTTTAATTATTTTAATCAACTCGGAAATTAATTTAATTAATTAACAATACGACCGATTAACGAATTATAATGATTAAACTAATAAAACCCGTTTCAAAACAAACACAACCCGTCCACAACCACCGTCCCTTCACTAGCATCCCCACGCTCACACGCGCCACCTCTCCACCGTGTCAACCACCAGACCCAACACCCACTCGACCCGACCACCAAAGAACCACCACCACCTGGTCGATCGCCGCCGGCGAGTCGAACCAGGGCTGGCATTTGGCCTGGTTCACCGCCAAGCCTCACCAACCGCCCACTGTCCTTGACTCACCACCACCGCAACACTCACCAAACCCCCGGCAAACCACCACGGCTCGCTCGCCGTCGCCCCACGCACCCGAAACAGTGGCACCACCGTCTCGACCTCCCCCTAGTCCACGGTGGCGCCACCCCAAACCTACCCATCTAAACCCGTCTGAAAACCATTACATAAACCCGTTTCTACCCCCTTGTCGATGCCGCCCTTCACAGCCACCACCACCGCCTAAAACCACCTCAACAACCACCACCCCACTCGACCCTTACCACCCTACTCCCTTACCCCCGCCGACACCCACCAAAGAACACCTCCCTAAGCCACGAAACAACACCCAAAAACCCGACATCAATGCAAAAACAGAGGAGATGGGTTGAATGCTTACCTTTCCGCCACCACAACAGCCACCATAGCCGCCTATGAACGTCGACAACCACCCCTAGCTCTTCCTTGCAGCACTGACGACAACCAAGCTCACTCTCTCTCTCTCCCTATGTGTGAAAAGCTGAGGTTTGGTGTTGATGAAGGAGGGAGGCGTGAGGGAGGCGGGTTGAGGGAGTAGGGTTGATAGAGATTAGGGTACTATTAGGTTTAGGGTTTAGGGTTAGGGTTAAATGGGCTGGACAGATTATTGGGCCAACTCAAATGGGTCGAGGGTAAATGGGTTGGCTCACATTTCGAATTCCGTATAAACCCGTCTCAATTAACTTAGATCGATACAACGCGAGTCAAGTAAAATAATTAACGTAATTATCGACTCAACAATGAACCCGATATAATTAGTAATATAAAATGTATAATAATTAATATATAATAATATCCATTTAATTTATTACATAAAATACGGGGTATTACAGTCTTCCCCCCTTAAAATGAACTTCGTCCCGAAGTTCGCACCCGTACTCAAACATCGGAAGGGTATTGTATATCGTACATAGGGACGCCACACATTTCTAACACGGTTAACTCACACTTTTGACACATCAATTAAGCATAACAGGCACGGAATGTTACATTCTGCCCTCCTAACAATAAACTTAGTCCCGAAGTTTAACTCATCTTCACTTAACTCAACTAACTACAACTAATAACTACCTGAGAATACGAATGTATAACAACTAAATAATCATCTGAGAACACCATCATCTTCCATCTAAATTCCGATCTCGAACTCAAGTAACTCAATAACCATGGTCACACTGGACCGTAAACGTAACTCGGCACAAAGGCCCCACAACTCAATACTAGTGGCCAATCTCAATCTCAATATCAATAGTTTAACTACACTCTCCTTTTACACATCAACCAACTAACAGAAGTAGGAACAAAACATATAGAACTCATTTGCATAGGTACCCCACAACGAAACATCAACTTGATCAAAACTACAATCTACAAACAAGTGCAATATAAACATTAAGATTTTACAATCCTACCCGACTAGAACATGGTTACGTCCTCGTAACCTCTTTTCAATTTTCGTATGCCCATGCAACAAAATCATTATCAACCACATGTGACAGGAAGGAACACATGATAAGAGATTGCGCATCAATAATAAGGTCGAAACAAGGTTTTATTAAGGAATTAACTGATTGTCAACAAGTAACATTTATTACTAGCTCATGCTTAACTTAAAAACGCTACATCAAACTAAAAGGACAACAAGAAAGGAACCAAGGTTTACACGGTTTCACAACTAAACAAATTTGATGATCAATTATAGACTATGAACGAGCGAGAGCAAAATCAACAAAACAATTTAAAAACTTCTCACATTTGTAAACATATCACAGGAAACAGATCTACCACTGTTATCCCTCACAATCACATGATCTTATTGTCATGTCTGTACAACCATTTACTCACTCACTGGTTTAGGTCACGAATTAGGCCGATGACTTAAGCAATCAACAACATATTCATCATTCATATTTTAAATTATCAAAATTGTTTGCACAATATCAATTCTTGAAAACATATTTCCCAATAAAAGTAACAACATATGATTTATGACAACGACAACATTCCTTCCATATCCCTCATGTGTTTAACATCTTAGCAACCATATCATTCAATTGTGTCCAGTAACTTAGTATAATTCATTTTCAGCAAAACAAAGATATTGTATAAATAGTTTAAACATATACATTTGCCATCATATACTTTGTAGAACACTAGCTATGATAAAAGATTAGCAACTTGAACAATTTCTCTGATTTGCATGATTGAATAATTAGGCAACTCGTAGGCTCAATTAAATGTAACTATAACGACTATCATTTAAACCAATGCATATCATGTGAATCATCAAAGGGTCATCCTATTATAATTGTCAACATAGTTATCATAACAATCTTTATTATAATATAATTGATAGTAACGACTCGAGAATATAGATATGCCAATTGTCGTGTTATATCAAACAGTTTCCTTTATAGCACACCCATACAATTGTAAGAATCACTTTAGCATTTTATGACATCGTAATAACGAACATATTCAATAAGGAATAACAACACCGTTTATTATCATGTTATAGGTGTAGGTCCAACTGAAATAATTTATTGCGATGACGGTAATAAATATAACGATGAGCACACAACTCATATGAAAGACATTAGAACTCAGATGCATCCTACATGTGTGAACATTTAGGCATACTCATTACTACCATCCATGTGTAAACATTTAGACATAATTATTATAATTATTCATGCGTGTATATTAGAACAATCAATTAACTTTTAACGCCATCAACCTACCAAGATATGACAATATAGTTTTATATTTATATACATATCCAACCACTATGCAAATATGATGCACACCCAGACACACTACAACATGCCAAATGTATATAAAGTATGCAAACAACTGGACTCGTATAAACATTTCACCCTCGTTTAAGAATCAAATTAAGCTATCCAATTTTACTCATGCTATCATGCCAACAATGTTATCAACTAAGTTTTAATTTTATCACTTGCTAAGATATATATAACTACTGAACATGCGTGCTACTATCGTCATATAAAGCATTATAAATTCACATTACTAAGGTTCATGAATTAATCAAACAACTGTATGAAACTCAACCTAGAACACACATTTTACAAGTCATGTTTCACGTTGTAACTTTCAAAGATCACGAATAAATAACCGTTCTATTAAAACTTGATTCATATTATTTTTATAAAACACAGAGAGTTAAAAACACAGGAGAAAAAGAATTAGGTCTAAAGCACAAGAATTTCATTTTTAAGGAATTTTACAACTCAGTTGGTCCAAACAGACATGTGACAGCAATTGGTCCAAAACTTGGGTCAGTTTGCAAAACCTATCGTTTAATATAGAGACATCAAGAATTTTTCGTGGCTTATCAATTTGAAAACATATGCAAATTTTATGATCGATGGAGTTGGAATTATGCGAAAATTATTAATACAATTTAAATGAGGATTTTTACAAAATCGTTGGTCAAAACATCACTGCACAGAAACTTCCAAACCACAACTCACTAAAATATTTATTACTCCTAATCCGTATATCATATAAGCATGAAACTAACGCCAAATGAACACTAACTCGCGAGGCTATCTCCCATAAAATTTTCATCCATAGGCAATAAACAGAAAAGAAATGACAGTAACGTCAATTAAAGAGTAACATCAAACTAAACGAGTTTCAGCACTATATCGTTCATTTTCTATGTTCCAAACTCTTACAACCATACTATCGATACTAACCCATCCTGACTTAAATCTCACCATATACTTACGTAAACATCTACCCCATAGAATCCCTTCGCATCTCGATCTACTCCGTACATCTAAATCACGATTGCTATGATTATAAACATGCAATTCAACAGTGTTTCTAATTACTATCACAAGACTATACTAGCATGGCTTTGGGATCACATAACCGCATATTACTAGACATAATAGTACTATCAGCACATCATTCAACATCCACCTAGGTAACTATCATCGACTCGCAATTATTTTCATGCTCACGACTAGCACAACACTTCATTGATTATTAACCTGAACTCGAAATTTTATCTCATCTCCACAACATTATATGATCACGTCATCATTCATACAAAATACTTACCGTAGCGTTGTCCTGCAGAATGGTTAGAATATATGGGTCTCAAGGTATACATCAACTCGATTATGCAATAATCAATGTAGCAATCAGTTAACACTTAGGCAACGATATATGAATTTCATGCTCAACCTCAAGCAGCTTTTCTACCCTTTCTCTCATATACACTCAGGGTTTCCGGGTCAAACTGAGAGGGCCGCTGGTTCGGTGTGAGGGGGCCCCTAACTCATACCTTACCTTAGTGTGCTCCTAACAGTTCTATCCCGGGGTTCATTTTATTTAGACTCTTCCTATGTTCATTGGGTTCATTGGTTTAGGCCTGAGGATCGTTCGCTCTGATACAACTTTGTAACACCCCCATTTATTTAAGGGCCTGAACTAGGACTCCTCAGATAAATGACGGTGTTACCATCTCGGAAACCCGAGGCAGTAGATAACAAAGGAAAGAAACACAGTACTTTATTAAAATGTTTATAGTGAGATTACAACTGGAATTAAAACAAAGCCTTCAAAAATATGACCAAAAGATAAAGTCTGATAAAACTACTAATAAGACTAAGGTGGGCTAGGCACTAAGTCAGTCATCCAAGCTCTCTTCCCGGCCAGCTCCCATCGGTCTCAAATACCCAATCAATCCGCTCCCAATAATTGGATCATCACAAAGGGCGTACACGAATACACAGGGTCAGCCGCGAAGCTGAGTAGGGAAAACAATGAAACAATAAAATGTGATATGCATGCTCCTCCGTCACCTCCATCTCAACTCATATCTCATATCTCATACCCCGGACAACCCAGCCATACCGATCCCCGGTAGACTATATATATCGACCGTAGCCGATCCGCCACTCACTGAGGACACCAGGGCAAGTCTGCGCAGAACCCGCCTGGGCCTTATCACAACTCACATCGTATCTCAACATCGTCACTCCTACACCATCCTCCAACTCCAATGCATATGAGATGCTCAACATAAATTAATGCAACACAATATATATATATATATATATATATATATATATATATATATATATATATATATATATATATATATATATATATATATATATATATATATATATATATATATATAAATCACCAACGATAAATCATAAAATCATGCCGGTTACTCGATGTTGTGATATCATACTCAATACGATCAATTCAGTCAATCACCTTCCCATATATGAATCATAACGTAAATCAACAACCACGAATCAAGTCAACACAATTAAACAACAACGATAATAAGTCAAGTGTATTTCCCTACCTCAAAGTGCCAAAGAAATCCAATTAAGCGATTCAAGCGATCCGAGAAAAATAAAGCAACGAATCTGATTATCGATCCTACACGAATCCGTCACCTAAAACAATTATAATATTTATAATTACTAACTAAAAAATATAGAAATTTCCCAAAATAGAAGCTTCCCGAAATACAATCCCGACACCAAACTTATGCCCAACTGATAACTAAAATAACCCGATTAGTATATGACCCAACAACCCAAAATAGAAAGTTACTAAAGTAGAATTTCTTAAAATGGAAACTTTCCCGATATAGTAGCTTTTTCATTTTAACAAACCCGTCTCTAATTAATTAATTATTACTAATTATTATTTTATTTTAAATAACTCGGAACTAAAAACCAAAATGATAATTAAAGGATTAACGAATTATGCGATTTAGGAAAAACCCGAATCAACATTTGAACAACTCAACACCCGACTCAAAACCCGTCTTTAATTATTTTAATCAACTCGGAAATTAATTTAATTAATTAACAATACGACCGATTAACGAATTATAATGATTAAACTAATAAAACCCGTTTCAAAACAAACACAACCCGTCCACAACCACCGTCCCTTCACTCGCATCCCAACGCTCACACGCGCCACCTCTCCACCGTGTCAACCACCAGACCCAACACCCACTCGACCCACCACCAAGAACCACCACCACTGGTCGATCGCCCGGCGAGTCGAACCAGGGCTGGCATTTGGCCTGGTTCACCGCCAAGCCTCACCAACCGCCCACTGTCCTTGACTCACCACCACCGCAACACTCACCAAACCCCTGTCAAACCACCACGGCTCTGCTCGCCGTCAGCCCACGCACCTGAAACAAAGTGGCACCACCGTCTCGACCTCCCCCTAGTCCACGGTGGCGCCACCCCAAACCTACCCATCTAAACCCGTCTGAAAACCATTACATAAACCCGTTTCTACCTCCTTGTCGATGCCGCCCTTCACAGCCACCACCCCACTCGACCCTTACCACCCTACTCCCTTACCCTGCTGACACCCACCAGCAACACCTCCCTAAGCCACGAAACAACACCCAAAAACCCGACATCAATGCTAAAACAGAGGAGATGGGTTGAATGCTTACCTTTCCGCCACCACAACAGCCACCATAGCCGCCTATGAACGTCGACAACCGCCCCTAGCTCTTCCTTGCAGCACTGACGACAACCAAGCTCACTCTCTCTCTCTCCCTATGTGTGAAAAGCTGAGGTTTGGTGTTGATGAAGGAGGGAGGCGTGAGGGAGGCGGGTTGAGGGAGTAGGGTTGATAGAGATTAGGGTACTATTAGGTTTAGGGTTTAGGGTTAGGGTTAAATGGGCTGGACAGATTATTGGGCCAACTCAAATGGGTCGAGGGTAAATGGGTTGGCTCACATTTCGAATTCCGTATAAACCCGTCTCAATTAACTTAGATCGATACAACGCGAGTCAAGTAAAATAATTAACGTAATTATCGACTCAACAATGAACCCGATATAATTAGTAATATAAAATGTATAATAATTAATATATAATAATATCCATTTAATTTATTACATAAAATACGGGGTATTACATACTAGCCTCGGAAAATCGAGATGGTAACAATCTCCCATGCTAGGGTGGTCTTGGTAATGCACCTTGGTATGTGGGGGTGTTACATTTATGGTTTAAACATTGTATGTTTGCAATGTTTAAGTTATAAACATGCATCTAAAAGGGATGAGTTAAACCAAGGGACACACTTATTTCATCTAAGTTTGCATACATGTAAATGATCAAGACATTCCCTAAGCTAACAATTGCTTTATCTGCACCTAAATTTCTTGGCAATGTTCCAGCCAATCGTTGTGATTTTTTTCTTAAAATGTGGAACCTTATAATCATTGTGTCCTTTGAGTTTAATAATCTCCAACATACATTCTTGTAGAATAAGCCAAACATCACTTAAACATTGTGTTGGTTCTTCATCCTAAGCTTCTATCACATTGGACAGCAACTTATCAACTGTGCTCGCTCTCTTTTAAGTTTGCAGTGACTGTATTGAATTAAAAAACTATAAGTCTAACACATTGAGATCGGATGAATTTGGTGGTTCTTGTGTCAAATTAATGTTGAAATCAGTTGAATTTGCTGCCAACAAAAAATCTGAGTCGTTTCCCTTTATATGTGGCTTCGCATTGTCTTGCTGGATGATGACATTCTTCCTCATTGATGCTGGCCATTTACTGTGAATGGCTAGGATTACCTTACTTAGCAGCATATCCTTAGCGACTTGTTTGTTGATTGAAGCCACTGATTTAGTTTCTAAAGTTTCAGCAGGTCTGTTTTTTGACCTCCTTTTAGCTGGATCTTGGAAAGTAAATGGGAATCTCCCAATTTTTTTATCAAACAAAAGGTTGCCATCTTCATCATAAATGGGTCTTGAAACTGCTGCCATAAACATTACTTTAGTGATGAAACTTTTGCTTTGACAATGCCTATAAGGATCAACTTCTTCCATCAATAGAAAATACTTTACTACATCTTGTGAGATATAAAACCATTTCTCATCAATATGAATTATATTTCCCATGTCCTTAAACTTCAAAGAGTTTGATATCCTATCATAACTTAACTTTGAAAGTGAAAATATGATCAACTTGTTAAACTTGTTCTGATCAGTCAGACTTGAGTGCAAAGTTGATGTATGGCTTCTAAGTTTACCTTGTTTCACCCAATTGAAAATTGTTGTTGCCGAGACACTAATTGCTGCACCAAATGCATGCATTGATCCCCTGTCTCCCATGGTTGTAGTTAATATTCTATCTACAGGGACTTCAAGTGTTTCTCTCTCTTTTTTACCTTTCAAATTGAAATTTAACTGCAAAGATTCACCATCTTCTATTTGACGTTTAACAACCCTCCAAACTTCAAAAATTGTTTTCCTGTTTACTTGGTATTTTGCTGCAAGGATGTTCATTGAACATTGGCTTGCCATCCTTGCTATTCTAGAATAAATAGCATCCTATTCGATGTCTAAATCTTTTGATAGATTTGGGCCACGCATTTTTTATTAATGTTGGTAAGTTTTCACTGTTTTTTACAACTTTTTATTCTTGTTGATATTTTGTCCTTCAACTTGTTACTAACAGTTTTTTGAAGTGTAGAATGATGGAAGGGAAGAAGAAGAATATGGAAGAGAAGAAGAATATGGAAGAGAAACTGTAAATTATATAGTCTATGTAGGGCAATGTAATCATATATCCTTTGTGTACTGATTTAGGGAACCAAGGTTTTTGGGGGGAATATTTATTACTTTTTAAATTCCCCTCATTGCTATTTTGGTGGGAAATGAAAAGTTTGATGTGTACTTATTTAACTTAACCATTCTATTAAGCATTTCAGTTTACAAGCTTAATCAAGCCCCACTTACATCTCCTTCAATACTTTTCCGTTCTTTAATAAACTTCCTTAAAACTTGTGCAAAATGGATGGGGTGAAAATAAAAAAAGGAAGGAGTATTACATAAGTGAAATTGATTACACTTTTTACCATATACAATCAAAGTAAAAATTAACAATAAAATCAGAAATTTATAATGATTTAGCATTAACTCGAGAAAAGTTTAAATTATTAAAACTAAAAATATTTATGTTTATTAAATAACTGAATATTTTTGTTAAATTTGTTAACAATTCTTTACGAAATAAAAAATAGGAAAAATTACAAATAACCACCACGTATTAGCGTATTTTTACAAATTATCACCAGGTATTTACTTTTTTACAAATAACCCCCAACTTTTCATGTATACTCCCCAATCACCACCGTATATTTGCCCAAAACTCGTTTTTCTTATTTTCCGACTCATTAAATAATGATTTATGTGAAATACCAAGACTACCCTTGCCGAATTACTAGAACACACTCAATATCACTACGTTCAATCGATTATCAATAAACACACTCAAACCTAACCCTCAATCCCCAAATTTCTTATCTTTCTTCCCCAAATTCAATCAATTATCTATGGCGTCACTCCCTAAATCGCTCAATCACTCAATCTCTAACCCAAATTCAGTCGATTAATTTACCACAAAAACCAATCGTGTTGGAGATGTGCGGAGGTCGAGCCATGGAGCTCGAGCATGGCAGCGTGACTGGTCTCAGGCGTTGTTGCTGTTGGTAATGCCTGGTGGGTCTGCGCTCTATTGGATTGGTGGGCTTCTTTGTTAGGATTTGATTTGTGGGTACGCCGGAGGAGTATCGAGACGTGGCTGCAGGGGTCGGGGAGACGTGAGGAAAGGCGAAGCAGACGGTGCATTGGGTTGCTGTTGGGGTCCCCTTAGTAGTTGCATAAAGTGATGGTGGTGGGGTAGCAACTGGTGCAAAAATGGTGCGACATGGGTTGGTTCTTGTTGGTGAAATTGGCATGGAGGAGGAAAATACAGAGGAACAAAGATGATGATTTAGGAATTAATTGGGGAAATAAGGGATTAGGGGAGGGATATGTTGCGTGGGGGTAATCCATAAGGGTAATCTAGGAATTTCACATAAATTGTTATTTAACGAGTCGGAAAATTAAAAATACGAGTTTCGGGGCAAATATACGGTGGTGATTGGGGAGTATACATGAAAGGTTGGGGGTTATTTGTAAAAATATAAATACATGGTGGTAATTTGTAAAAATACGCTAATACGTGGTGGTTATTTGTAAATTTTCCTAAAAAATATATATATAATTGATGGGGCATATTCTGCACCCGCTGACCGAGTCAACATATTGAGCAAGGTCAAAGATATCCACAGCAAGTCAACACCTTGGACAGCCTAACCGACGCAGCCTGTCGGCCTGTCACTTGGGTCTCGGCTAGGACAACTAGCCAGCCGGGACACACATCCGCGTACTCACATCCAAGACCCCTCGGCATGGAGTCAACAGGGCCCGCCGGCCTGCCATGGGTCCCTCGGCCGAGGGTAGATCAGTCTTTCCACCTGCTAGCCACTTGGCCACTTGGCCACTACGTGACAAAAGGTGAAAGTCTATAAATACTCCTCAACCCTCATTGAGGAAAGGATCCGAAAATAATCAGTTAAACATATTAATCTGGTATAAACTCCCTTATCTCTCTACAATATACTTTGTGCCAAGTATCACGCAACTTAATCCCTTTAAGTTTACTGACTTGAGCGTCGGAGTGAGTTCGCTCGGTACCAAGCCGAGCCCTCATTTTGTTCATTGTTTCAGGAGAGGCCGAAAGGAAGAGTCAAGCAAAGTCATCATTCTACAAGCTTACGTGGTAACAAAACTGCTCCGTAATCACACCCGGAACAATTGGCGCCGTCTGTGGGAAAGCCATATTAAAAGCTAGTCAAATCCCTTACAAAAAAAAAACAAAACAAAAACCCACCCAACAAGCTAAGAAGATGTCAAAACAGCCAGAAGTAATTGTGACTGATGAAACTCCATTCTACCAGGATGACACAGTCCTTACTTCTGAAGTTGGGCAGTCCCCCACCGGCCGAGTCATTCAACCGGCGTACGGGATGCCGATAATACTAGAAACACCGCTGCCTGCCGGCCAAGTCACTATCATGGGACATGTGGTCGATGCAGCAAGACTAAAGCTATTCCTGGACCTAATGGGTAGCACGCCGCTAACCCCCGTCGCAACGACGGTTACAAAGAAATAAGCACCCAAAGGTGACCAGGGCCCGAAGGTGACTCAACAACCCGTCCGGAGCAATGCAAGAGGTTGGGCGTACCAAAAACGCCAAATGGTGCCCGTGTTGTCGTGGCAGACCAAAGTCCTTCCCACACTCGTGGAAGGACAGTGTCGCCTCGGCGACAACGAGGCCACCCCCGAAGAAGTGAAGAAAAAAGCCCGACTTTCCAAAGTCGGACAACAAGAAGCCCTTCCCGACAGAGGGAGGCAAGCCGGACTAGAGGTGCGAGGAGCCGATCGCCGCGTGTCATTAGACACATGGTCAGACAGCCCCTCAATGCCTATGTCCTCAACGTCACGGTGCCAACAAAATTGAAGCTGCCAGCCATATCATACAAAGGGGATAGCGACCCCACCGACCATGCCGAGGCTTTCGAGTCGTACATGTCGGTGTGGGAACAACCCGATGAGGTGTGGTGCCGAGTCTTCCCAACAACTCTCCACGGCATGGCTCGAGTTGGTACAAGGGGCTACCCAATGGCTCGGTATATCGCTACGCCGACCGAGAGATAGCTTCATAGCCCAGTACTCTTGCAACAAGCGAAGGGCAGTGGAGACATCAGATCTCCTGACTATCCGACAGGGGGAGGACGAGTCCCTCCGGAGCTACGTCAAGAGATTTGACGCTAAGGTTCAGCAGATCCGAGAGCCGAATATCGAATCGGCGGCCAAGACGATGAAAGGCCTACCGAGAGGCGATTTCAAAAATGAGCTCATCAAGTGTGAAGAACTCAACCTGGACTCCGCTAAAAATGGCCGACCGAGCCATCAAGGTGGAGGATTATCACAAGACTGGTAAGCCACGCGGTCCGGGCTCCCGAGAGGATCACCACGGGATAACGAGAGATGAAGGACGCCGTGACAATAATAGGTTACGGCCCGAGAAATTTAATAAGAGACAGAACTCGGCGGGCGCCGGGGGGAGTTCGGGACCATACACCCCGAAGCGGTACAGCAGTCTCACCCTCCTGGTTAAATCACCGGACGAGGTCTTCGCCCTGAGCAAAAATGAAGGGCAGAAGTGGTCAAGACCCCCCAAGACAAAGGCGGAGGGCGACGCAAACCAATTTTGCGATTACCACGGCCAGCCCGGCCATAAGACCGACAACTGTCGGCATTTGAAGAACGCCATCGAGGAGCTTATCCGAAAGGGGGCCCTCAGCAAATACGTAGCTAGAGGCCCGGAGACAAGCTCCGACGGGGCGAATAGGAAATCGTATTCCGAGAGAATGGGAGTGATCCGGTGGTTACCGGGGAGACGAGAACGGAGGGTCGGCTAATGGGCACAAACGGCATCTAAATGAGCTTTACCAAGCCATCAACTTTGTGCCCACCACAGCGATCCCCGCTTCCACTGTCCCCGATATAACCATCGGAAGGAAAGACTACGAAGGAGTCGTAGCCCCACACAAATGACCCGCCGGTGGTCCACCTAGACATATCCAACCACTTGGTTAAGAGGTGCCTAATTGATACAGGGCGCCTACACCAACATCATGTTCGGGAATGCTTCCTCAATCTCGGTCCTCAAGATTGAGGACCCGAGCCCCCGCACCAACCCACTATACTGACTTCTCGGGGGCCGGCTGGTACCCCGGGATCAATCAGTTGCCGGTGATGTTCGGCCAAGACGATGCGGCCAAGAATGTTTTATCTGAGTTCGTGGTCATTGATGGCTCGTCCGCCTACAATGTTCTGAAAGGCCGGGTTACTTTGAGCGAGGCCGACGCTGTAATGTCCATTCGGGCCCTGACATTGATGTATGTCTCGGACCGGGGGGAGGCACAAAAGCTCGTCTCAAAGAACTAGAGAGACGAAGTTGTCAATGTCCAAGTATCGGCCAGAGGGTGTAACATGCAATCCCTCAAAGTGGCAAGGAAATCGAAGAAGGGGAAGAGCCCATCCTTACGACAGGAGGGTGATCCAATGAACACCAACAACGTCAGCATGGTCGAGGGGGCCGAGACCGAACAAATAGAAATTGACCCAGGATGCACCGTAATCGCTTGTCGGCCTGAGCCAAAATTCGAGCCGACCTCCTGGACTGCCGAGGAAGAACAAAGACGTCTTCGCGTACTCGGCCGCCGAGATGCCAGGCGTGAGCCGAGAGGTGATCGTTCACAAGCCGAACGTGCTTTCCAACGCCGCCCGTCAAGCGAGAAGATGAGGAACTCCTCGGCCGAGAAAGACGAGGCCATCAAGGCCGAGGTAGATAAATTATTAGAGGCAGGCTTTATCATGCCTTGTACTTACCCAGAATGGCTAGCAAATGTTGTAATGGTGAAGAAGTCATCAGGGGGGTGGAGGATGTGTGTTGATTTTACAAATCTTAATAAAGCATGCCCTAAAGATTGCTATCCCTTGCCTCTAATAGATAGTTTAATAGACGCAACGGCAGGCTACACTATGTTGAGCCTGCTCGACGCCTTCTCAGGGTACCATCAGGTATTCATGGCCGAAGAAGACATGCCTAAGTGCGCATTCATCACCATACACGGCACATACATGTATAAAATGATGTCGTTCGGTTTGAAAAACGCTGGCGCAACTTACACTAGGCTGGTGGACAAAGTGTTTCAAGATCAAAAAGGGCGAAACATCGAGGCTTACGTCGACGATGCTATTGTAAAGAGCAAGTCTGACAGCGAGCACTTGGCCGACTTGAGCGAAACATTTTGCTCACTAAGGAAATACAAGATGAAACTTAACCCAATGAAATGCAACTTCGGTGTCCGGGCAGGTAAGTTCCTCGGCGTACTTGTCAGCGCCAGGGGAATTGATGCCAATCCAGAGAAAGTCCAAGCAATCCTGGACCTGCCGGAGCCGAGGAATCGAAAGGAGGTTATGATGTTGACCGGGAGGATGGCGGCTCTAGCCCGGTTTATCTCTCGGTCAGCCAACAAGAGCACCCCATTCTTCAAAGTGTTAAAGGGGAATAAAGACTTCAGCTGGGGGGAGGAACAGAGCACAGCTTTCAGGCAACTGAAAGCTCATCTTCAAACTCTCCCAACCCTGTCCAGGCCGATGCTTGGGGAGACGCTATATCTATACATATCGCTTACCTCGGCCACGGTCGGTCGTGATCATCGAGAAGAAGACAAACAAAGAACACCCAATCTACTTTGTCGCCATACATTGTTGCCCGCCGAAAGAAATTACCCACGATTGAAAAAACGCCTTTCTTGTCGTCGTTGCCGCAAGGAAACTGAAACCTTACTTCGACGCACATCCCGTGACGGTCTTAACCGACCAACCATTGGAGAAAGCATTGGAAAAATTTGAACAATCCGGCAGGCTCATCAAATGGGCAGTAGAGCTATCCGGCTTCGGCATTCAATACAAGCCGAGGCCCTCGATAAAGGGGCGCGTGCACTTGCGACTTCCTGGCCGAGTGCACATATCAAGAAGAACCAAATCCCGGAGTATGGGAAGTATACACCGACGGGTCCTCCACGACGAACAGCTCAGGAGCCGGCATCCTTATCATCAGCCCAAACGGGGACGAGTTTGAGTACGCCTTGAAATTTACCTTCTCGGCCTCAAACAACGAATCCGAATACGAGGCGGTGATAACTGGAGTCGAGCTAGCTAGAGCTGCCGGAGCAGAACACATTGTGTAGAAGACAGACTCACTATTGGTTACTAAACAAATCAGAGGAGAGTATGAGGCTCGGGACGACGAGATGGTAAGATACCTGGAAAGGGTAAAAGCTGACACAGCAAAACTGAAATCTTTCCAAATCCAATGCATTCCCAGGTCCGAGAACAACCGAGCCGACGCTCTCTCAAAACTTGCCAGTTCAAGCATCAAGAATGTCAGCCGAACCGTGCTAGTGGATATCAGGAATGCTAAAAGCATCAATGACACACTCTGCATGGTGGGCGACATAGAAGCCGAGACGACGTGGATGACCCCGATAATGAAATACAAACTAACAAATGAGTTGCCGGGGGACCGCAGTCTGTCTCAGAAGATAAAGAGGATCGCCGCAAGGTACTTGGTGTTCGAAGGAGAATTATACAGAAGGTCCGTAATAAGAACACTCTTGAAATGTGTCGGCCCAGCCGACGCGAGCTAATATCTTGTGAAAATACACGAAGGCATCTGTGGACATCACATGGGGTCGAGAACGTTAGCCCACAAAGCTCTCCGAGCCGGCTACTTCTGGCCTACCATGCTTGAGGATTCCAGAACTAAGACCAAGAAGTGTAAGAACTGTCAAATACATGCTCCGGTGATACATGCTCCTTCCCGAGACCTGCAATCGGTGCTTAGTCCCCTTCCTTTTGCACAGTGGGGGATGGATCTATTAGGGCCATTTCCAACGGCCTCCGGAGGAAGAAAATACCTAATCGTCGCCGTGGATTACTTCACCAAATGGGTGGAAGCCGTCGCGGTACCTGCCAAGACCACGGCGGCCGTAAGAAAGGTAATTTGGGAGAATGTTATAACTCGTTTTGGGTTACCCCAAGTCATGGTATTTGACCACGGCTAAGAGTTTTGGAGTGACATGGTGATGAACTGGCTAGAAGAGCTCGGTATCAAGTTTGCATACTCCTCCGTCTGCCACCCTCAGAGCAACGGGCAGGTGGAAGCAGCTAAGAAAACAATCCTAAACGGGCTGAAAAAGAAAGTTGAAGATCTAAAGGGAAGGTGGGCCGATGAACTACCCGGCGTCCTGTGGTCCCTCAGAACCACGGAGAAAGAAGCAACGGGGTACAGTCCATTCCACCTAGTCTATGGGTCTGAAGCCGTCCTGCCAATTGAAGCATCGGTGCCGACATTCAGAAGGCAAACCTTTGACCCAGTCGAAAATGAGGAAGGCCTTAGAGTCTCCCTAGACCTGGTCGAAGAAAGCCGAGACACGGCACGACTTAACTTGGTTGTATATCAAAATCGAATGAGAAGAGCATACAACCGTAGGGTCCACAAAAGAGACTTAAGAGTAGGAGATCTAGTCCTAAGAAAGTCAGCCGCCACCAACAAAGGAAACATCCATGGCAAGATGACGGCCAACTGGGAAGGACCCTACAAAGTAGTTGAAGAAATGAGGCCGGGTACATACCGGCTGACAGACATGGAGGGAGTGCCTCTAATGAGCCACTGGAACACCGACAATCTTAGAAAATACTTCGTATAGCGGCGGAGGTGTCCAAGACCGTTGTGGGCACCCCAACGCTTGATTATATCTAAGGAAGAATGTTCCAAGTTTTCTATCAAAATGAAGTGTCCCTCCCATGGTCATACCAAGATATTTACAATGGCAAGAAAAAAACGTAAACTCGGTTGCCTCGGCCAAAGCCGGAGTAAGAGGGAAACGCGACTTGCCCCACAGCAGTTATCAACATGCTTAGGAACGTATAAGTACGGTTGAGAAACGCAAATCGGACGCCTCGGCCAGACCGAGAGTGAAAGAGGAAGCGATCAACACGTCTACAGATACGAACACCTCGGCCGTTAACCCGATTGCCTCGGCCAGACCGAGAGTGACGGGGTCACAACGACCGATACGCTAACATGTTCACAACGGTGGTTGGGATAGCAAATCTGACCGCCTCGGGCGGTGGAGGAAGCGACCGACACGCCAACATGTTTAAAAAAGAAAAAAAAAAAAAAAAAAAAAACGTTAAGTACAGTTGAGTTACGCATTCTAACTGCCTCGGCTAAGCCGAAAGTAGAAACAAAAGAAGCGCTCAATTAATAACGTAAGAAGACAACTTAGACAAAAATGAGAAAAAGACCTCGGCCAAGCCAGAGGCAAAGCAAACAAACTCTTATTAAAAATGTTTACAGGTAATACAAGAAAGAAGTCGACGGCCGTCCCCATAGGGATAGCCTAAACACTACCTACCAAAGTTTACAAAAAAGAAGGAACAAAGAAAAGGGTACGGACATAAGACATGAAGTGCCAAAAGATGGCGGGGAGGAAAGGCTTAATAATTGGCCCCCGAACAGTGAAGCTATCCGAGATGCCGGTGAACTCGGTGACGACCGCCCGTCTCCCTATGCTCTGTTCTTTGCTCGCCACCGGCGACATCAAGAACATCATCTTTGGTGGGCGACCCGAAGGTGACTTGCGCTTCAGCCTTCACCCTTTTAACCTCTCAGCTTCCTCCCTGGCCGCCTTCGCCTTTTCAGCGTGGGCCGCCTTCTCCGCGGCCTCCTCTTTCTCCTTCTTCACCTCTGCCTCTTCCGCAGCCTTCGCCTCCGCGGCCTTCGCCTTAGCATCGAGCTTATCATCAAACAGCTCGTCAAATTTTTGCCACGGAAAGGAGCCATCAGGAAAGAGCTCCCCGATCACTTCCCTGGCGGCTTCTTCGGCCAGTCCCTTGTTGGGCGCACATGTTAGGTAGGATGACGCTTTGGAGCGTCTCAATGTCCTCCTCCCTCTGGTTGAGGATTGCCCTTGTGCTCCTGTGTGATTTGCACCGGGCCATATACAGGGACTTCCATTCCTCCCTCTTCTTGGCAGTGAAGTCGACGACAGCCTGAAGCTGGTCACGCTCCTCCAGCCGCTTAGCGGCATCAGCCTCCGCGGCCTCAGCCTTAGCTCTCTCAGCAAGGACCACCTTTTCAGCGTCCTCCCTAAGTTTTCGCCCGGTAAGGACCGCCTTTTCAGCCTCAACCTTGGCCCTCTCAGCTTCCTTCTTCGCAGCATCGAGCTCAAGCCTGAGTCGCTCAAACTGTGGGGCAGCTTCGGCCATGACCTTTTCTTGCTCCATAATATGAGCACCGGCCATGTCAGCCCACTTCGCCAAAGATCATCCTAATCAAGGCGGGGAAGGCTTCGGGGAGGAGGAGATGACGGCGGCATTCTTATCACCCGTCTGCACAGACTGTTTCTCTGGTCGCCGTTCAGAGGGACCGGTAGCCGGCAGCGGTTGATCTACAAAAAACTCAGACAAAGCATCCATGTCAACGTTCATTAACATGTCAGAGAGCCTATCATCGGGAATGCCTAAAGAACCACCTAAATCCGAGCCATGGGTTAGATCCGTACCAGTCTGGACCTTCGTAAATGAAGGGCCGGCGGAGTCCTTCTTTTCCCCTGCCTCGGTGACGGTGGTAGCAGGCATCGGTTCTTTTCTCTTCTTTGATGGAGGAGGACCCTCCGCCACGGTGACCTCCTCATCGGTAATATCGACGACCTCCACCATCTCCTTTTGGACTGTAGGGATTGGAGGCTGAACTGAAGTTGACGCCGTCGCCGCCGAAGACGTTGCTTTTCGCGTTCGGCGCGGCACTTTACTGGCAACCCTCGCCTGGGCCGCCGTCGCATCTAGGGCCTTCAACTGCTGATCCATGAGGTCGTTTGGCGCCGGTCTGCGATCACGTGTCTCGGCTTTAGGATGCATATCAACAACTTTTCCGTCCTTGCCGAGTCCCAACCTCTTGAGGGTATCCTCAGACAGATCCGGGCCAAAACGGTCTGCAAAGGAAACGAAGCAAGAGTTAAGTAAAAGAAATAAATCAAAATTCAAAAACAGAAACATTAGAAGTAGAGATGGGCCTCACACCGACCCCACTCACCCTGTTCGAGGGCCGGTATGAGGCCGACGTGGCAGAGCAGTTCATCCTGAAGAATGATCTGCGTCGGGGGCATCCATCCCTTCGGCATCCCATTTTTCTCAGCCTCAAACAGCTTCATTGCCCGTTTTTCGTCCTCATTAAGATGGACCTTGATGGCATCCATCTTAAGCTTATTCCGGGAGACATATTTCTCACGCTCCTCCCGACTCTCATACCGCAAATTGACACGGTGCTCAAAGGACCGGGGCAGTGGATAATCCTCCGGAACCTCGACGTACACCCACCGCGCCTTCCAGTCCTTGCAGAAAGTAAGCTTAGAGACGGAGACGTAACCCGGCTCTGTCTGCACGCTGTACCACCCCACGCCACCAGGGGTTGACGGCCGAAGGTGATGAAGCCGGCGGAATAAGTTAACCCGTTGGGGCCTCCTTTTTAAAGAGACAGAGCCACACAAAGCCAACTATAGTCTGAATGGCCAACGGATGCAGCTGAGCCACGGCGACATTCATGGCTTTAATGATGGCCGCAACGTATCCATTCGAGGAAACCGAGCCCATACTCCGGTGTCCGATGTATACGCCGATCTGACCCTTGGGAGGGCAACAGACCGCTTGACCCTCCTTGGGGATAACAATCCTATACTCCCTGCCGAAGGAGAAATGATGTTCGAAAAAATCAGAACCAGAACAACTGGTGAACTTGTTGGTCCAAGCACGATCAGGACTGATCTTACAGGCGTCGCCGTGATCCAAGAGATGCGGCCTCTCATCGGAATGAGTCCTTTCCTCATCATCACCGTCATCATCATCATCATCATCCGAGAAACTATCCAAATACTGATCATCAACCTCAGGAGAAGGAGACCTAGGACCCCCGGACCTTATCGGGATGGCGGCAAGTGCCTCCTCTTCATCAAAACGCGACGGGGAGCCCCCCGGCGCAGGATTACTAGGTCCGGCATCAGCGGAAGACATGACAACGAATATTTAACAAGAAAAAAGATTGAAGAATTTGTTTAATTACCTTGGAAGGAAATGTTACACCGAGTAACGCTTCGAGAAATTAGAAAGAGAAAGGAACTCTGCGAAAGAAAAACTAAGCAAGAGGAAATTTTTGAGAAAATGAAATTGGGAAGGCCAAAATGAGGGGGTAACTGCCCTATTTATAGAGCAAAGCCCACTCAATCGGACCAATCAGGGCAAAACCCATGAAGCGTCAACCAATCAACGTCGAGCCACGTGTCAAGCATGCAGCCATGGAATATCAATCGACAAATAGTTACAAAACTTCTTTAACACGCTCCTTGGTATCTACTCGCCAAACGGCCCGCTGATTCAACCAAGCTTGGCAGCACCGGCTGGGGGCAATCAAAAGCACACGGCACTCACAACCCCGGTCTCAGCCAGGGCCATTTTCTTTTCTACATCTGATGTCCATTACACATCCATGTGGAGGGGGGATATGATATGATACGGCCTGAGCAGAACCAAGCCGAGGAAGAAGAAGCCGGGGCAGAAATGTTCACTTGCGCAGAATACGCTCAACACTCATCGAAGGTCCATACCACGGCATAGACTACGCTGGGGGCAAATTGATGGGGCATATTCTGCACCCGCTGACCGAGTCAACATATTGAGCAAGGTCAAAGATATCCACAAGAAGTCAACACCTTGGACACCCTAACAAGCCGCACACAGCGGCTGTCACTGGGTCTCGGCTAGGACAACTAGCCAGCCGGGACACACATCCGCGTACTCACATCCAAGACCCCTCGGCATGGAGTCAACAGGGCCCGCCGGCCTGCCATAGGTCCCTCGGCCGAGGGTAGATCAGTCTTTCCACCTGCTAGCCACTTGGCCACTACGTGACAAAAGGTGAAAGTCTATAAATACTCCTCAACCCTCATTGAGGAAAGGATCCGAAAATAATCAGTTAAACATATTAATCTGGTATAAACTCCCTTATCTCTCTACAATATACTTTGTGCCAAGTATCACGCAACTTAATCCCTTTAAGTTTACTGACTTGAGCGTCGGAGTGAGTTCGCTCGGTACCAAGCCGAGCCCTCAGTTTGTTCATTGTTTCAGGAGAGGCCGAAAGAAAGAGTCAAGCAAAGTCATCATTCTACAAGCTTACGTGGTAACAAAACTGCTCCGTAATCACACCCGGAACAATAATATTTTTTAATTTATTTATTTTTAAAAAGATGAGAAATACAAAAGGTATATGTGCTTAGTTTTTTTTAAGGTAATAGAATACATCTTAATAATAATAATAATAATAATAATAATAATAATAATAATAATAATAATAATAATAATAATAATAATAATAATAATAATTTTCCTTTTCTTTTTATTATTTTAATGAAAGATGCATTAATGAAAGCTGCGCGCATCTTTTATAAAAAATAATAATAATAATAATAATAATAATTTTCTCAAAAAAACGTAAAATAAAACTAAAGTTTTCATTTTTACATAATTTTAAAATGTCTTTGTTTACATTTAAAAAAGAAAAGAATATTGCACTTTTCTTTAAATAAAACATAACCTAATTGAGTTTTTTGTAGCATGAGAAAATGAATTTATCATGAGATTTTGGGTAAGGGGCTAAAATTCAACTTTTGCATAACTTATGAGACCTAATTACTAGAATTTAAACATAAGGAATTTAATCTCACTATTAGTCAAACTCTAGGGGTGTTAACGAGCCGAGCCGAGCCCGAGCTTGGCCTTGCTCGGCTTGTGCTCGTAAAGTAAAACTCGAGCACGAGCCGATCTCGAGCTAACCCGAACTTGAAAAAATTGTGCTCGTTATCAAGCTTACGAGCCTTAACGCGAACTCGAGCCAAACTCGAGCTCAACTCGAGCCTATATATATAATTGTAGAATTTTCTTTTTCTCTCTCGATAATTTCAATAACAATGCTCGAAAATTTTATATACAAATATTCGAAAATAAATGAATGAGACATATTTATGTGTGAATGTGTGATACAAATATATAACCATGACAGAATATTTTTATAAAATTTGAGTAATATCTTATCTAATTACACAAGTTCAAGCCGCTCACGAACTTTTCGAGCCGAGCCAACGTTAGCGACTTCTCTTCTTTGTCGTCTCCTAGTAGCGATAATACTCGTCCCCCACTGATTGAACTATAATTGGATTCAGAATGATTAAGCTTGGGTTTGATTCAAATGAACAAGTTGTTGAATGTTGATGCATTGGTCGCGTTTTACAATGGATTTGGAGTATTCGAGAATGCGCATGACCTGTTTGATAAAATGTCTGGTAGAGGGTTGGATACTTAGAATTCGCTGATTATGTATTCTAAGCTCCGTTGCTTATAGTGTTCGAACAAATGCTTTTAAAGGATAATGTCGTCTGAAACTAAACCAGTATGACTGTATGACGGGATTTCGTTATGATAAGAAACACACAACATTAATGAACTAGGCGGTCTGCATGTGTCGCAATTACAGCATGAATCTCTACAAGCAATCAACTAAACTCTGATAATAGTATGACTAGTATGACCAAGTAACGGTATCTGACCAAGCTAACATCTGGTGATTATTATGGGGTGGGTTCCCTTACATACTCCAGGTACCCGTCCCTTCCCAGGAAGAATCTCAACACGATGTATTTGGGCCGCTCTGTCGTATGCAGGCTCACCTCGAGCGTACTGTCCATATCAGTTGCCTTATTCAACGACTCAGCATTCCCCCACTGAAAACTTGCACAGTAGCTCTTCTCTGGTTCCACCTCCCTCCTTCCACCAAGCTTGCACTGTTGCTCTCCCTTATTCACCTCGTACGTAGTGTCCATATCACTTGCTTTTTCTAGACACATGTATGGCATTTCAGTTGTTACCTTAGCTGTCCATGAGTTCTCACGTCGCACCCTCAGCCTTGCAGTGTTCTCCGTTATCTCCACAAAAACTAATACACAAAAGGGAGAAAAACCAGGAATTATTTCAAAGGCAAAATGATTCAAGCAAGAAATTTAGAATTATGACATCATCTTGGTATCAAGAAATAAGCACCTTCATGAGGGACCTGCCGAAGTAAATGTTCAAGGATCGACCTCAGATCCTTAGATGGTACAACCGCACAGGAGATAAACGACAAATCAGGAAACTTTGGAATTTCATCATTGTTTTCGAGTAAGTTGACAGGATCTTCTGTGGTTGACATTGTTCCTGCTCGCAGACAATCAAACATGAGTCAACTCTGTAATTAGATAGGAACTCTGTTAATTTGACAGAAAACTCTGTGGTAGACGTTGTTCAAGCATCATTGTTTTCGAGTAATTTGACGATAAACGTTCAAGCATCAACATGACTAAAAATTAATGTACAGACTCCCGTCGAAGCCACTGCTAGTTCTAGACTATTAGGTAATGTCATCAGCTTAAGCTGCCAAGTTCTCGAGATACAAGTTTAGCTACTATGGAGTACAAGACTCTCAGCGAGACAACAAAACAAAGGTCAGAAAAACCGTTGGGGTCAAATTTACAACTAAAGCTGAAATAAAACAGAATCAGGCCACATGAAATGGTTTCTAAGGCGTTCAGAAAGTAACGTATAGGCGACAGGTTGCGAATCTATTGCCCATCTGATAAAGAAGCCACTGCTAGTTATATGTAGATATCATTAGTTTTAACTGACGTGTTTTATAGATTCAACATTCGCTAATACGGAATATAAGACCAACAAAGGGATTCCAATAAAGTTAATGAATGCAAATTAAATTTGAACTAAAACAGAATTACGCCACATTAATTGATTTCTAACACATTCAACCAAAAAAATACTAAGTAGTTGATCACCAACAGTCAAAGATTATCGAGTGTCACTCAAAAAAATTGATGGTTCTCTAAGTTACAAACAACGAAAATGACAACAATCATAAACCGAAAAAAGAAAAGAAGGAATATGTTACCGGTACTAAAGCTGAGATTGTTACTCCCGTCAACACTGAAAATATCTAATGGACAGTCATCTTGAAGTTGAGTCAATTCGTTACGCATGTATAATGCACGCAAATTGACAGTCTTGCCTTGTATTGGCTTGTTCAATTCAAAATGAGATGGTTTCAGTAATAAATGGGAAATAACATTTGTATTCTTGTTCTCAACCGTGACATGAAACCCATTCACATCGACATCGATCCTCCCTGACCCTAGCATATTGTGTAAAGGATCGCAAAGAGCTTCGATTGCAAATTTCAGATGCTTGGCTTGTTTCAAACTGCAAACAAAAGAGAAGGGTGGTGGTGTAAGCTGTGAAGGTCCGGCAATGTTAGTCGGGTTTTCTTGTGTGGGTCCAGTAACAGCAACTTGCTGTAACCATTCTTGATTAATGTCGGTTCTTCCCCGTTTTGAAGGTGGTTCATCGACATCACTTGAAGAAACGGACATGGGACTTGGTTTGATTTCTTGTGAATTATCGGAATCTGACATGGCGGTTGGTAGATTTTCGTGATCCGAGATGGACATGGTGAAAAGAAGCGTGAAAAGCAGAGAGAATTAATTGTTCTGATTGTGCAGTTTTATCAGAAAAGCTTGAATTAATAGTTATGTTATATATATATATATTATATATATATATATATATATATATATATATATATAATGCTGTTAACTTTTTGGCGGGAAAAGTAGTTGTTTGTTAAGAAGTTAGTTGGAGACTATGGATGGACAGTTATTTTTGTTTACATAGTCATGACATGATCTTAATATGATATGATTTTAATAATATATATATATATGTCATGTACTAGATATTTTTACGTTTGATTAGTGGCGGGGTATGGCATGGACGCAGATGATCGTAAATTTTGATTCTTACATCAACGTCAATCGCAATGGTTTAGAGGTCTAGACGGAGCAAGTTGTATTTTGTGTTCCATGGAGATAGATGATAGAAAACTTTGATTCTTGTTTAATCTGATAATCCATTTTAACCCCTAGATTAAGACATATTCGATACAACCAGATTCGTTCACATCAACCGTTTCATATATGTTGACTTATCGTTCTTCTAGTTTTTCGGACATTCGATTAACAACTTGAGTTACATTCTAATTAAGGTCATTCGATTAGTAATGACATTGTTGTTGTTGTTCCTGTTGCTGCTGTCGTTGTTGCTGTTAAAACCAGACATACGAGTCACTCGGTTTTAGTTCAGATAGAATAAAATCAGATTGTTGTTGCTGTTAAAACCTGACCATTTTCTGACTGAGCGCTGTAATAGATGTGGAAATGAATTATTATTATCTGAGGATCAGGGACTAAAGAACTTGCTTAACGGCAACTTTAAATCAGTAACTGCAAGATTTCGATTTTACAAATCTAGTTCAAATTATAAATTGGTAAGAAACATGCAACAATGAACTAGACTGTACGCATGTGTTACGATTGCAGCGTGTGTCTCCACAAACGATCAACAATGTATGTGAACCTTACAAGTCAACTGATAAATTTGATAATGTAGAACTAATATAGTAGTATCACAGAACAGTAATCGAGCAAGCTAACATCCGGGTGATTATTATGGGCTGGGTTCCCTAATATACTCCAGATACCCAAAGTCTCCGAGGATGAACCTCAACACGATGTATGTGGGTCCCTCTGTATGCAGGCTCACCACGAACGATTTGTCCAAATGAACTGTGTTGTCCAACCACTCATCATGAGCCCATTCAAACATTGCACGGTAGATCTTCCCTGGTTCCGTCCCCTGCCTTCCAGCAACCTGCATAAATTGAATAAAAGAATTTCCTTTTAGCTTTAGCTTCATACTACAAAATGGACAATATATTCCTTTGTCGAAAAAAATATATGGCGTCTGAGTTCTTACCGTATGCATATCATACTCGGCTGTCCATGTTTCGTCGTCCTGTCCTGCCTGTAGCGTGGCAGTATTCTCCGTTATCTCGACCAAAACTGATACAGTACACAATAGGGAAAAAAAAAAACCCGTAGAGTTAATCCAATGGCGGTGATTCAAGGCAGTGCAGCAGAAAATCATATTAGATTGTTAGAATTTAGAATTACGACATCATCTTCCGCCTTTTGTCAGAGGAAGCCAGAAATAAGAACCTTGATATGGGGCCTGTTGAAGTAAAGATCCAAGCATCGTGATCAGGTCCTCATATGGTACCGCAACCTCACAGGAGCGAGATATATCAGGGAACTTTGGAATTTCAGCATTGTTTTTGAGCGGCAAAACAGAATCTACTGCTGTGTCTGATAAAGAAGACATTGTTTTAACAGTCGAGTTTTAGAGATATGACATCAGCATAAGACTGTCAGCAAGAAAACGAAACAAAGGCTATTGATTAGAACAGAATTAGGTCACAATAATTCGCTGTCACATTAGTCGAGATTATTGTGGTAAAGAATTTACTGTATAGACCATTTTTATTGGTTTCTAAGACATTCATAAAAACAAAAAAAAAAAAAAAAAACCCGAATAGTTAATCATCAATAGTCAAGATTATCGAGTCACACATGAAAGAGTTATGTTGGATTCAAACTGAACAATAATCTGAACTAACAAAAGAAAGTGAAAGCGAAAGTTAGAATTAACCTACGAAATGACAGCAAACATAAACCGAGACAAAAAAAGAGAGAAAGAAGATGTTACCAAGTGTACTGAAGATGAGATCGTTACACCCCATGACAGGGAAAATATATAGTGGACTGCCTTCTTCAACATTAGTCAATTTTTTAGACAATTCAGGCAAGCTGACAATCTTTCCCTTTATTGGCCTGCTGCATTCAAAATCAGACGGTTTCAAGAATAGATGGCAAACAGCATTGTTATTCGAGTTCTGAACCGTGATATTAAACCCATTCTCATCGACATCAATCCTCAGTGACTGTTGCTGATTGATTTCAGGATCGCTAAGAGCTTCCATTGACAATTTCAGAGTTCCAGCATGTTTCAACTTGCAAATAAAAGAGAATGGTTGTGGTGTAATCTGTGAAGGTCCGGCAATGTCAATCGGATTTTCTTGTGAGGTTCCAGTAATACGAAGTTGCTTTAAAGATTCGGAAACAATGTCAGACATGGTTCTTCCTCGTTTTAAAGGTGGTTCATTGACATTAACTAAAGTAACAGACTTGGGAATTGGTTTGTTTTCTTGAGAGTTATCGGAATCAGACATCGGGGTTGGTGAGTTTTCTGGGTCGGAGTTCGACATGGTGGAAAGAAGAGACGGTAAATCAGAGAGAATTCGAGATGTTCGTTGTTCTGATTGTGTAAGAAATGGTGTTGATTTGTGACGAGGTAGTAGTAGTTATGCTGTAAATATAATGCTGTTAACTTTTGGGCGGGAAAGTTAGTTTTCTGTTAAGAAGTTAGTTGGAGAATGTGAGTGGGCGGTTATATTTGTTATACCAGTCCAATGTACACATAATTTCTTAGACCTTCTCTTTCTGTTTGTTAACTTATTATGCGAGTTGCGCTTCGTCTTAACGACGTCATACTACTTATATGTAATTCTCATTTTTGGATTATCTGTTATTACTACTGGTACGGTTATGTAAATCCGGTCCCCTTCCCTTGCAATTCCTAATTGGTGGATTAAAATCTGGCATATGGGTTACTTGATTTAGTTCGGTTAAAATAAAATCTGATCAGTTCGATTTGTTTTCAATATCAATACAGCACTTCAGTACATAAATCAACCACCATGCTGTATGGTGAATATACGGCCATTTTCCGACTGAACAGTGAACTATCAATAGATTTGAAATAGCAAAAACATAGAAGGGATTCCAATAAGACGGAAGACAGCAGTGTATCTAATATATGAGGCAGATCACTTGCCATTCAGTGACCATATTAACAACGTATCAACTAAGCTCTGAAAATACTAGATCGAGTCAAGAACTGTAACAATGTAACATGTATGTGAATGTTACAGTAAGTGAGCAAGCAATGTATCTAGACTTTAATGCTGCAACAGTAGTAGTATGACTAGTATTATTGAATTACAGTAACTGAGCAAGCAAACATCGGTGATTATTATGGGATGGGTTCCTTCATATACTCGAGATACCCAAAGTCTCCCATGAAGAACCTCAACACAATGTATGAGGGCTGCTCTGGATACAGGCTCACAGCGAACGCAGTGCTATTATGAGCTTCCTGGTTGAACCACGCATCATCAGTCCATTCAAACCTTGAAAGGTATCTTCTCCCTGGTTTCGTGCCCTGCCTTCCAGGGGCCTGCATTAAATGAAGTCAAGGAAATTCAATTTCCTTTTGATTTTATACTACAAAATGGACTATATATTCCTTTGTCGAAAACCAATATATATGGTGTTTGGGTAGTTACCGTGGACATGGGATACTCCCTTTTCCATGCGTCCTGACGTCCTGCTATTAGCGTGGCATTATTCTCCATTATCTCGACCAAAACTAATACAATACACAAGTGGGAAAAAAACCAGGAATTAGTCCAAAGGCAGTGATTCAAGCTAGTGCAGAACATCACATTATATTGTTAGAATTTAGCATTACGACATCATCTTCTTCCGCCTTTTGTCATTCCCAAATACGAAATATGGAATTTTCATAAAAAGCAAGAAATAAAAACCTTCATATGGGGCCTTCTGAAGTAAATGTTGAAGCATCTTGTGGAAGTCATAATTTGGTACAGCAGCCTCACAGGTCCGAGACATCTCAGGAAACTTTTGAATTTCAGCATTGTTTTCGAGTACCATAACAGAAAACTGTAAAGTAGGTTTAATTCCTGCTCGCGGAGAAGCAAACATCAAGAATGGGACAGTCAAAAATTAATGTATAGACCACAAATATCTAATCTAAGCCATTGCTACTTTTAACTGTCGAGTTTTAGAGATTCGACATTAGCTAAGACTGTCAGCAAGATAATGAAACAAAAGGCTATCAAATTAGTTAAGGCATTCCATTACTGATATATGAGTTAGAGATTAATCATAGAAAAACAACGTAGCTCGTCATCAACAGTCAAGATTATCCAGTCTCACATAAACTTTGGAATTTAGCATTGTTTTCGACTAACTTAACAGAAAACTGTATAGTAGGCGTTGTTTATGCTCACAGAAAATCAAACATACAAAAATGGGACGGTAAAAAATTACTGTATCGACCACAAATATTTAATTTTCTGCTCCGTCAGATAATAGTATCAGCGAGATCTCATATAGGTTATCGGTCACAAAAATCCCTCATCAATGGAATATATCCATGAATGTAAAACAATAATCCCAAGAAACTCGACTTAAAACAGAATCAGGCCATATTAATTGGTTTCTAAGGCATTCATATAAAAAATCGAGATTATGTTACAACAGAATTAGACCATCAACAATTCAACCGTCAAGATTATCTTGGATTTATTTCATCTGATAATATCTTGGATTCAGAATCAACATAATCACAAGTGAGAAAGAAACAGAAAGCAGAAGTTCAAATTAACACACAAAATGACAGCAAACATAAACCGAACCAAAAAAGAAGAGGAAGAAGGAAGATATTACCGGATGTACAGAAGATGAGATGGTTACACCCCGTGGCATGGAACATATATAATAGACTGCTGTCGTAAACATTAGCCAATTTCTTGGACAATTCAGGTAAGCTGGCAAATTTTCCCATTACTGGCCTAGTGCATTCAAAATCAGATGGTTTCAAGCATAGATGGCCAATAATTTCATTACCCGAGTTCTGAACCGTGACATTAAACCCACTCACATCGACATCGATCCTCATTAATGCTTTCTGATTGACTGCAGGATCACTAAGACCTTGGATTGCAAATTTCAGTTGCCAGGCATATTTGAAACTACAAGCAAACGAGAAGGCTTGTGGTGTAAGCTGTGAAGGTCCGGCAATGTCAGTTGGGTTTTCTTGTGAGGTTTGAGTAATATGAAGTTTCTGTAAAGATTCGGAAACAATGTCGTACATGGTTCTTGCTCGTTTTATAGGTGGATCATCAACATCCATTGAAGAAACAGACGTGGGAATTGGTGAATTTGCTTGCGAAGTCTCGAAATCTGGCAAGGAGATTGGTGGGTTTTCGTTATTGGAGGTCGACATGGTGAAAAGATGAGACGGAAAAGCAGAGAGAATTCGAGGTGTTTGTTGTTGTGATTGTGTAGTGTGTGTTAGAAATGGTGTTTTATTGTGAGGAGGTAGTACATACTGGTTTGTAACTTTTGGCGGGAAAAGTAGTTGCTTGTGAAGATGTTAGTGCAGTTATATTTGTTACACCACTCCAATAGTCCAATGTACACATAATTCCTTTCACCTTCTGTTATTTAGGCGTCGAAACCGCGGCCCAATTAATCCGAACCGGACATGGCATGTTTGGCGTCGAAACTTGTCCTAGCTCATTGGGTCCAAGATAAATAAATCAAGTTTATTATTACCAACCTGCTAAAGGTCGTTGACAAATTATTAAATATCGTTGACAATTTGTAATAACTTTTCTAATCTTTCCCTCAATTTAAACACCCCATATTTTAACATCTTTTTTTTTTTCAAGTACGACATTTCCGTCACCACCTCTTCAATTCCGCTACCAAGTTCAAGGAATCGACGATGGAAGTAATCTAAACTAGTTTAATTTTTTAAAAATTTGTAATTAATTAGTAGATTTAGATGGTTTAGAATAGAATCGTTACTGTTGGAACGGATTAAAGATTAATGATTACCACGCCCAAAATTAATCTAATTCGAAACACGATTTTTTTTTATATTATAAATAATAAAAAAAACTATTTTGATATTTTAAATTAGAATGTTGATTAAAATATTTGTTAAATTACGTTTTTGAGGCGAGTTTTTGATGGAAAAACAAATTAGGCGTGTAACTAGGGCTGTTCACTCAGTGGTCCGGACCAAAGACCAGATTGGACTGGACCATTTGGTCCGGTCCAGACCAGACCGAATTTTGTTTTGTCCGGTCCACGGTCCACCTATTTACTCTACTTTGGTCTTCGGTCCGGTCCTGAACCAAACCGAATAGACTGCGGACCGGACCGTGGACCGAAATTATGTAAGAATTTTTTTTTTAAAATTGTAATATTATTGATTTTATTTTCTACTTTGTTTATACGTATTATAAGATGTGTAATTATGTAGTTAAATCTAGTAAGAAAATAATGTTGTTTATTTTGATCGTTACGAACTTCTCGAGTTCTAGTTTTATATGCTAAAACATGTCAATGACAATAATATTTGGTCCACTTTGGTCCATTTGGTCCGGTCCGGTCCACGTATTTTTATGGTTCAGAGTGGACCAGACCAATATTAATATGGTCCGGTCCTTGGTCCACCTCTTAACCCTTCTTTGGTCTTCGGTCCAGAGAGTTTGGTCTGGTCCGGTCCGGTCCTGGACCTAATCGGAAGATGTCACCAGCTCGGTTTTCCGAGACTCTGAGATCGGAGTTACAATTGATAATTATTTATATAAATAACATATTTAGTGGATTAGAATGAATAACAAGTGAAAGCTATACATTATACAAGTCGACTGTCGTCTATGATCTAGCTATGCAACTCGAGTCATATCTAAGCCTAGAGTTCACACATTCGAGCACCACCAGGACATGTTTAGAGGTCAAGAATTCCATCTCTGTCTAAAGTTAAGGTACTTAATTTTGTACCTGAACAATTACAGTATTTCGTACGAAGATAACAATCACAAACTGATATATCAAAGAATTCTGCCAACTTAACCATTTTAACAATCTTAGTAATGTATACTGAAAATCATACGAACCATACAAACCAAGCGACACATACGAGCATTAGAAATGTAACATAATAGTGGTATCAAGCAAAAACACAATGGTGCATCAGCCAGCATATGAGCAAGCTAGCTGCTTTTGGTGATCTTTTAAGAGCGGCGAGTCCAACATTCCCTCATAAACTCTAGGTACCCCACGTCCCCAATGTTAAATCTCAAGATGATCCTCTTGGATCGTTCTGGATAAAAGAGCACCACGAACTTTGCATCCAACTTACTTGCCTTGAGCAACGAGTCAGCAACGCTGTAACAATATTAAAGCATGTTGTCCATTCAAAACTTGTACTGTAACTCTCCCCTGCTACCATTCTGCGACTTGCATCAGGCTGTAACAATGAATGGTAGATTCCGTGTATGAAAATAATGGAAGCAAATGTTTATTTGGTGGAACAATGAATGTTATTTCAGATGTTACCTTAAGCATGGGATAGTTGGCAGTCCATGAGTTGTTATCGTTTCCTGCCCTGAGAGTTGCGGTGTTGTTCTTGATGTCAACTGAAACTGGCACACAGCATGAAAGTAGATTGTTAGCTAGAGATTAGAGTAAGACATCCATCATTTTCTGCCTTTTTGTTTGTTATTTCCAGTTATAGAATTTTCACATTGAGCAAGAGAAAAAAAAACCTTGAGGCGCTTTTTGCTGGAGTAGATGGCGAATCATGTCCCCGAAATCATCAGATGGTACAGAAGCTGTAAAGAAGAGCGACAACTCTGGAAACTTTCGGATTGCAGCAGAGTTGTCTCCCAATTTTACGAAAAATCTTCTATATTCAGTTCCTTCTAACAAACAATAAAAAATGAAAAACAGCACATCAGACATCAGACAACATTGTAAACATGAGTGGGCATAACTGGTTATTCTCGGGTGGACATTTATCTGAGCATCACCTCACGGTCAGGGTAATTTTGAGGTCATTTTTATTCAGGCATATGTTTCACATCTATCGTATTAGGGTGTTTTTGTGCCGAGTTGTTTTCCGTCAGACCAAATAGATTTGAGACTGCTACATTACTATGGTCTATGGGTTTGACTCAGGTCAGTCTAGGTTGGGTTAGGTTCGCATGGTCTATCTTTCGTATAAGATTGTCAGCAAAATAACCGAAAAGTTAGTTGATACAAACCATTCATCAGCCGAAACAGATAATGATGGGAAAACAGTCATACTTACATTTCATGGTAAAGCGGTTTTTTGATGAATAATATGATGCCTTAATTTCCGAATCAACTAGAACACATGGTAAAGCGCTTACATAATTATATTCATATGATGCCTTATTACATAATTATATTCATTATGATCCAAGATTCCAAATGATTTACAAATCCTAAAGAATATCTTCGACAAATAAGACTTGTTTCAGACTTTCCCTTCAGTCGACATTCGACAAATATCTCCCTTTAATAATTTTCTCATGCTTCTTTAATTTTCAAGGAAGAAAAAAAAGCAAACATAAACTAAAATAAACCCAAGAAAGATAAAGATTTTACCAAGTAAAACAAGGATATCGAGTTGATCAGTCCCACTACTGCGATTGCCAAGATATACAGTACCCTCATCTTCGACAGCAGCCAATTCCAGAGACAGCAAAAGAAAACTGAAGCTCTTCCCCTTCAAGGGCTTGGTGCATTTAAACCTATCTGGTTTCAAATGTAAATGTCCAAGAACATAGTTGCTCAAATTCTGAACCGTGATATTGAAACCGTTATCATTAACATCGATCCTCCCTGACAATTGGCAACTGACTTCAAGATTATTCAGAGCTTCGATTCCAAATTTCAGATATCTAGCAGGTCTGAAATTGCAATCAAAATTCCAGGGTGATCGATTTAACTGTGAAGGTTGGAAAATGTTGTCAAGCATGTTTTCTTGGGAAGCTGTAACATTGTCTTCTAACTTTCCTCTTAGAGTTGCAACTGCAGCTTTTTCTTCTTTTGTAAGTGGAATTCTTACATATACTAATAAGTTGCCAATTTTCTTTGGGGAATATGACTCAGGCAACTCTTCTGAAGTAGTAGACATGTATTCCGAGGAGTCAGAAACATTGTCAGAAGCGAAGCTGTTCTTAGAATCAGACATGGTGACTATTTGGTTTTCTTGGGAGTTTTCGGAATTTGACACAATGGAAAGAAAATAGATGAAAGTAGAGATAATTAAAATGTGTGATTGTGAGAGAAATGAAACTGTGTAGTATATATAATATGCAAGATTGGCGGGAAAAGCTGTTTATTCTTACAAGTTACTTAAAACTGAGTTTAGTTTATTAATATAATTTTGTGGTAGTCTAATTACCTAAGTGAGAATTTGATTGCATGTTGGTCCTCATCATGGCAGGGGTGTATTACAGAATTCTGAAAAAATTTAAGTATGTCTTTGCGCGCTTTGCCGGTTTTATAACAGAATTCTGAAAAACTTGTAGTTCAACAGCCGTAGTAAAGTATAGGGAAAATCTTGTAAACCTTACAAGCAAAGCAACAGAAATTAGAAATGTACGAACATAGTAGCGGCATCAAACAAAAACAATATGGTGCATCAGTGTTTATGAATAATTATGATCGAGCAAGCTAGCTTCCGGTGATCTTTTAAGAGGGAGTCGAAGAGACTATATCACGGTAAAATCCCTTGTGAACTCCAGGTGCCCCACGTCCCTGAGGCTGAATCTCAAGATAATATATATTGGTCGTTCTGCATGAAAGAGCACCACGAATTCAGCATCCAACAAACTTACCTTCCTCAGTGACTCAGCAACGCTTCCTACCCTGAGAGTTACGGTGTTGTCCTTCATGTCAACTGAAAGTGGCACACGATATGAGAGTAGATTGTTAGAGATTAGAGTAAGACATCATTTTCCTACCTTTGTTATTTCCAGTTATAGATTTTTCCTATTAAGCAAGAATAAGAGCCTTGTTGAGGCGGTTGCTGCTGGAATAGATGATGAATCATGATCCTGAAATCGTCAGATGGTACAGTAGCCCTACTGCCCTAAAGAAGAGCGACATCTCTGGAAACTCGCAAATTACAGTATTTGTATAGCTCAAGTCAACGAAAAACCATAAGATGTCAGACTGCTGATACTAATTATTAACTACATCAGCATTCCGATTCTTGCTTATACTACAGGCAGCTAAAAACTATCACCTATATTCCACATATTCTATGTCATGAAACAATGAAATCTACGCTTGAATGTAGCTACGTTTCGATGCACCAGGCCCTTGAACGGTAAGAGGTTCAGTTTTGATGTGTTTGCTCAAGAATTGGCTGATGTCGAAGATGATTAGGGTGCTGTATATCTTGGAAATCACAAAGGGACTAATCATCTTCGACGTCAGCCAATTCTTGAACAATCGCATCAAGAAACATTAGCAGAAGCCGAGCTTTTCTCAGAATCAGACACGGTGACTATTTGATTTTCTTGTTTTGTGATTAAAAGAAAGATGTAATTATTATTGATCTCAATGGATGTATCTATTTATATAAACAAGGAGTCCTAAACCTACCATAATAATAATAATAATTTATATAAACAGCGCACGTCAATCTGCCGTCAACTTCTTCACTGCCGCACCTTTCTTCACCACCAGGACTGCCGCCTTACGCCGGCCCTTCTTATCGTCGTCTTTAGGGTTCAGGTTAGGGTTCAGGTGGGGGTTTTATTGCGGCTTTGTGTAGTTGCTGGTGATCGTGTTTTCTCCTCTAGGGCTTAGTACTGTGCTCTCTTCCACCGCTGACTGCCGCCATCCACCCCACGTCGACCATTTGGACCTCACGTCGCCGGTCAGGGGAAGGAGTGGTGGTTGTTTCACGGTGCATTTCGGGGTTGCGGGGGAATTTTTGTGCAGCGTTTTATTTTCAGGTGGCATTGTCGTTTATTCTGCGACCACTGTCGTCCTGCGCCACCACCCATTGGCTCTTTGACCTCAAGTTGCCGCCATTGCTGTGGTGGTTGACGGCGCTGCCCCCTGCCGGTGAGTTTTTCTGTTTTCTTTGCCTTTTTGTGTTCCGTTTTTGTTTTCTCGCTGTTTTCTGTTTTCCGACGGTGGTCCGGTGGTGCCCCGGTACTGTGGACAGCCGCTGCATCCTTTCCTGTGTGTAGGTGTAGTGGTGTTGGTTTGGGGTCCGGGTTCTGCGGTTCTTCTAGGGCTTTTGTCAACCATTTTGGTGGTGGTTGGTGTGTTGGTCGCCCTAGGCCGTTCAATACCGCCTTGCGCGAGGAAGGGTGTTGGGTTAAACTGTCCTTTAATGCCCGAGCTTGTACGGTACCATTGTCCTTTTTCGAGTCTTCATGGGTGTCGGGATGGTTTCGGTAAGGGTCTTACTAAGGCAGTTTGGCAGAAACACTTACAGGTCCGACATTGTCATGATGGTGCGTTGGACCTTACGCGTCAGACTCTTTCTGATAGTTTGATTGTTTATTCCAATGCCGAGAGTTCTTTGAGACGGATGGGGCTCTGGTTGTGCGGGGTGTGTTTTATGACCCGTACTGTTAGAGCAAGATGTCGGCATAGTCGGGGTGATGTTGTGGAGCATCCGGGGTGTATTGATGGCATTTACACCTTCCATATTCATGGTATTCCGAGACCTTTGGCTCCTTCTGCTTCGGTTCCTTATGATGATAGTGTCGAGCTCGTTCAGTGGTCTATATCTTCGCTGGATCGTTTGTTGTCTTTGGGCCTGCGCACCGTGAAATCTATTCCTCCTAAATGTCGTCTTGGGTTTGCTCGGGCTTTGAAAGGGGCCTTGGATGCGGTGTATGATGCCCCTAGTGATCTTTCCCGCTGGATTCGTTTGCTTGTTCTACCACTTTGTTTGCTCAGGACTTTCGCTCCTCGGAGTAATCATGAGTGTCGGATCGCTATTCGGCGTCGATCGGGGAGGAGAGTATTGCCAGGGCTATCCTTGCTTAGGGGGCACCGGGGGGGGGGGTTTGCGGTTGTTACAGGAGTCTTTTGATGAAGGTCCTTCTTCATTTTCTGTGGATGAGGATCTGGATTTGAGTGAGCTTAACCTCCGCCAATGCCGGCGGAAGATTTCTGATGGCCATTATACTGCTGCTGTACGGGTGCTTTCTTCCTCTGGGTCGCCCCTTACTCCAATGCCACTCTCGTGGCCCTGCGTGAGAAGCATCTTGTCGCCCCGTCTCCTTCATTGCCTCCTCTGTCTGGGGATCATCATCCTCTGGTTGCCTCTTCGGCGGTTGTCTTGGATATGATACGGAGCTTCCCTCGTGGTACTTCATGTGGGAGGGATCACTACAAGAAAAAGGCTGATTTGCAACGGACTAATTGCAACGAACTGTATAAGCCGTTGCTAAGTATTACTTGCAACAGATATTATTATATTTGCAACGGATATTAAATTATGCAACGGCTAAAAGAAAATTTGCAACGGATATTAAATTATGTAACGGCTTAATGAAAATTTGCAACGGATATGCATCATATCTATTTACCCGCCTAATAAATTTAAAGCTCGTTAATTTATGCAACGGATTTTGTAATGCCTATCCGTTGCATATTGGTTAAACTCCTACAATCTATATATCTATCTATATCTATATTAATTAAAAGTATAATACAAGAACCACTAAATATTTACCTGTACACGTGTCGGCTCCTCAGTGAAAATATTCCCGCCCACCCGTCACTTTACTAAACCCTAATTAATTAAATTAATCAAATTTGTTTTCTACTCTATCTCACATAATTACTTCCCTTTCTCTTCATACGACGCCTTTCTCAACCTTGAAACCCCCTGCAAACTCTCCTTCTAATAATATTTATTGATTGACGAAAGCAATTAAGAAGAGATTTACCATGTTAATAATGATTAGAGGTATGTTTTATTCTTTATATTTTAGGTCTTATCAATTATTTTTTCGCATACGTTTGCAGATTTGATAGTAGAATCGGTGTAGGCGTATAACATATCGGTATTAATTTATAATTCTGAGATTTTGACTATGCAGTACTCCATATTTGTTATGTGTTTGCTGTTGTAGGTATTTTGTGATGGTATACTTTCAATGCTCCTACCAAGTAATTTTAAATTTCGATTACTTTACGTTTTTCTTAGTTTTCCACTTCTTTTGAACAATCGAAAATGTTTTATAGATTAATTCAATTTTAAATCATCAACTGATCTAATTACATTCTTTGATTCTGCCTTCCAGATCATATGTGCGATCTACAATTTACGATGCATTGAGCAAATGGTTCCCAAACAATAAGGTGAAGTGGTTTGTTTGATGTACCCTAATAAATTCGTTTTGCATATAATTTTATTTCTAATCCGTTGCAAACTCTATATAAGCAACGGATTAGGGTTATTTCGCAACGGATTGGTCCGTTGCAAATAGGAATTTTTCTTGTAGTGGATGATTTTCGTGCCCAGCACCTTATGGACTGTTTGAGTGGCGCTGCTGTGGCTATCTCCGATGATTTGATCACTTCTATTACTAGGGTGGTTAATCTTTTTCTTGAGGGTCGATGTCCTCTTCCTCTGGGTGAGTACATTGTCAGCGCCCCTCTCACGCCACTCGTTAAACCGGGTGGTGGAGTTCGTCCCATTGCTGTTGGTACGGTCTGGAGACGGCTTGTCTCTAAGGTTGGTGCTTCTATGGTTGGTCCGTCTTTATCTTCTTATTTTGATGGGCTTCAGTTCGGGGTGGGTGTGTCCGGTGGAGGATAGGCTATCTTGCATGCCTTAGCTTGAACCGGCTCATTGAGGCTCGGGGGGCTCGACTGGGGCTTTCTATGCTGCTGGTTGATTTCCAGAATGCGTTCAACCTTGTTGACCGTTCGACCATTGATGAGTCCCCATTTTGTGCCTATTTCACCTTTCTTTTCTTTGCATATTTCCCGACCACATGCGGGTTTTGACCCTTTTTAGCCCCGTTTTGTAGCTTTAGCCCGTACTATGAAATTTATATGCCTCACTGCAGATTTTGCATAAGGAAGAGGGCTAAGGGAGCTAGGTGTTGAACTTTCAAGAGAAGCTTAGAAGAGAAAAGTGAAGTGAAGAGAAGAGGAGTGAATCGAAGAGAAGAAGGACTCCCGGCCGGTCGGCCGGCAGCCGGTCCACCGGCTGAGAGTCCTACTAGCTTACATTGACTTCTGAAGACCTGAAGAAGGAACCCCAGCCGGCTAGGCGGCAGCCGGTTAGCCGGCTGAAGACACCCCCCTGGAGCCGGTCAAATGACCGGCGGCCGGCCCACCGGCTTGCCATACCTGATGATTAAATTGGAACTCAAAAGTTCCAGAGGGTTTTGTGTCGGTCAACTGACCGGCGGCCGGTCCACCGGCTCAGACTCCCTTCTCCGCGTTTTGAACTCTTTTGTAATTTTCGACCTAAACAATTGTAAGCTATAAATACCCCCTCCTTAATTCATTTTCGATATATAACCCTAGATCTGAGAACTTTCCTTATTAATTGTAATCCTTTCTTAATCAAGCACTAATCTTTCCTTAATCTTTCCTTAATATTTAGTGAATCTAGTAATTGTTAGTTAGATTCAATAGTTTACTCTTGTTCTTTGAAGTTTGTATTGGGGATTTTGAAGGGTTTTCCTTCTTACTAATCAATCAAGCTTTCATCTTTCCTTTTGTTGGTATAATTCCTCTCCTTTCTTTTACTTGTTTATCATTTGTTTACATTTTCCTTGTCTTTTGATATTGCTATAACATTCATCATGTCTCCTCCTTGTGTTATTTGCTTTTCTTCTCTATTTAGCTTAATTTCCCTTAACATGAGTGAGTAGATTCCTTCTAGGGTTTAGGGTGATTCTTTATGGAATTTATGGGCATGATTCTTTGAATATTTTGGTCTTTGGTGAATTTGTTTAACTTTCCTATTCATTGCACTCAAGGTGTTTGTTGATTTGCTCAAGTGAAAGCTTTTGCCTTTCTTCCATTATTGCTTAATTCTCCCTTGAAATGAAAGTTTTTTTGGGGGTCTTGATGTATGTCTAGGAGGGGTGTGATACTTAATGAAAATTAGTAGCCACCTTTAAGATAGCCAAGACATTGGTTCTCCATCTTAGGTTAATCTCTCACCATTGACCCTTTTTGATCTTCATGTTTGCCCCTAAACCATATTGATGACCCCGAAGGCCCTAGCTTTTAATTAACCGTATTCATTATCATCAACTTGTTTGTCCTTTGCTTTAGTGATTATAACCAAAACCCTTTCTTTTAATTTTGATTAAACTTGACTCCTAATCGAACTTTGTAGCAACCCCCGCCGTCCTTGAGTTCGACCCCGACTAAATACTACGCTTTTTCGGGTTTTACAAATAGTTTTGGTGTAGGAAGTAGGCGACAAATTTCCTACTACTATCAAATGGCGCCGTTGCCGGGGATGGCGTTAGGTTATGCTTAGTTTTATTTAGAGTCTTTGCTTTAATCTTGTCTCAATTGTTAGTTTGCTTTAGTAGTTGATTGTTGCTTGTAGAGTGTGTGTGATTTTTGCCTTTCCCTAGTGTGTAAAAACACTAGGAGACTTACAATTTGTCAAGTGTATGCCTAGAAGGAATCACCAAGCTCTTCTATTCAACTCCGACCCCGAAAGGCTTTTTAGAACCTTGAGGACTAGGACTCTTGAAAGAGTAAGGAATAATTCCACCCAAGCAAACATTGATCAACCAAACTCATACATCCCACAAAATTTTGATACAACAACTACGATTCAACCAAATACCACAATTGAGACTTTAGTAGAGAACCCCTTTCATAACTTCCTTAATTACAATAGTCCACCTCAAACACCACCACATCAAGAACCAAACCACCCACCACAAATGGCTCTTAGAGATCACAACCGGCCTAACCATAATGATTCATGTAATCCCATCAATTTTGGCACCTTGGCCCCAAACAACTTTGAAATGCATCCCGCCCAAGTCGGGTTAGTTGAGAAGGACTTGTTTGGAGGTCATCTTGAGGAGGATGCCCATGCTCATCTCCGGAAGTTTAAGAGGAAAGTTTCAATGATGAAGAAGAATGGGGTGTCCGAAGACACCTTGAGAATGATGTTGTTTCCGTTTTCATTGACGGGCAAAGCGGACCGGTGGTTGAACATTCACCCACCGGATACTTTCACTACTTGGGATGACTTAGCCCAAGCATTTATGGCCAAGTACTACCCTTCCTCAAAGACCGCGATGCTCCGCAACGAGATCCATACGTTCCAACAAGAGGATGGGGAGTCCTTAGGTGAGGCTTGGGACCGTTATCAAGATTTGATAGCAAGTTGCCCCCACCATGGAATACCGGAATGGTACATTACTCAAACATTCTTCCAAACTCTACTACCAAGAACTAAGGAGATGGTAAATGCCTCCGCGGGGGGAGGTTTTGACCACTTGAGTGACGAAGAGGGCACGGCATTGATCAAGAAAATGGTAGATTCGGAGGCAAACTATGGTTCTAGAGGGAACATGCTACGAAGGAACGGGAAATTTCCTAAGGAAAATGCCTCCAACTCCGAGACAAATGCCAAGCTCGACTTGCTCACAAAGCAATTTGAGAAGTTTTCAAAGAATCAAGTGAACCAAGCCGCGACCTCATATGGGCCGCCCATGGAAGAAGTTGCTCAAGTCACGAGTTGTGAACTTTGTGGAGGAAGTGGTCATACATATGACTTGTGTGGCAACAATTACAATGGTGCCTATGAAGAAAATGCTCAAGAGGTGAACGCTTTTCAAAGCTACAACAACAATCCTAGACCACCAAGGCCTCCTTACAACAACCCGAACACCTACAATCCAAATACCAATTTCTACCACCCCGGGTTAAGGAACCACCCCAACTTTAGTTACAAGAGCACCAATGTTCAAAACCCCCAACATCTCCAACCACAAACCCAAACCAATCCACCCGGTTTTGCTCAACCAAGGGGAATTCTCCCAAACCCACGAAATAATTTTGGAAATCAAAACCAATGGTCAAGCAACAATCAACCCCAAAATCATGGCAACCAACAACAAGGGTACCAAGAGTTTGGTGGAAACCAAAGCAACCAAGGGTTTTACCAAGGGAATCAAGTAAATCAAGCAAATCAAGGATTTGGGCAAGGGTATGTTCAAGGGTCTCAAGAACAAGGTCAAGGATCAAACTTCAACAACTATGGTCCGAGAGGTAACTTTCAAGTGGGGCAAAACAACAACCAAGGTCCCAATGCTAGATATGACTATGGGTTCCCTTTACCCATAGCCAACCAACCTCATCAAGAACCCCAAGGTGAGCTCTCTCAAGTGGAGCTTTTGAAGATGATTAAGAACATGCAACTTCAACATAGCCAAGAGATAGCTAATTTTGCAAAAGCTACTCAACAAGAACAAGCAAACTTGAGAGCTACATTTCTTAAGGACATGAGGGAAATGGAATCTAGGATGGCTTCTCATGCTATGGCTAACCCTCAAAGGCCGCCCGGTGGTTTGTTGGCTCAAGGACAAAGCTCCAAAGATGCCTCAAATAGCCACCATGCTCATGCCGTAGTGCTAAGGAGTGGTTTAGAGCTTGAGGACCCTTACAAAGACCTTGAGTTGGAAGTTGATGAAGATCCCAAGGGGAATGAGGTAGAAATGGATGATGAAGAGGGAAGCTCACCCATTGAGGCTTCGGGTAAAGCTAATGAAGACGAGAAAGGAAAGAAAGCTTGTGAAGATTTGACTAGAAGAGGAATTCAAATGGACAAGGATGGTGATGGATATGTGGAAGACCTCCCTTATGAGGAGGAAGCTATTGAAGAAATACCTTTGCAACATTCTAAAAAGGTAACAAAAAGTTCGGCTCCTCCAAAGGTATCTTCCAATTCCCAACTTGTTTCTAAAATTCCTTACCCTTCAAGAGCGATAAAGAGTAGGGAAAACCTCAAGTATGCCAAATTTTGTGATATGCTTGAGAAACTTGAGGTTACCCTACCCTTTACGGAGGTGATAATGAACATGCCAACCTACTCAAAATTTTTAAAAGACATTTTGACAAGGAAAAGAGTCTTGGGTGACCAAGAAATAGTGGCTATGGAAGAAGCATGTAGTGCTCATATCCTTAACAAATTGCCCACTAAACTTGGTGACCCGGGAAGCTTTTCCATTCCTTGTGTAGTTGGCGGTGTTCCTATCTCTAGAGCTCTTTGTGACTTGGGAGCAAGTGTTAGTGTTATTCCTTTGAAAGTTGCAAAAAGGATTGGCATTCAAAACTTGGCTCCCACTACCATGACCCTCCAATTGGCGGATAGGTCCGTCAAACGCCCTATGGGGGTGCTTGAGGACGTGCCCGTCAAGGTTGGAAGGTTTTTGATTCCCACCGATTTTGTTGTCCTTGATATTCCGGAGGATAGCCACACTCCCATCATCCTAGGTAGGCCATTTTTGGCTACCGGAGGAGTACTCATTGATGTGAAGAATGGGCGGCTAACCTTCCAAATTGAGGGCAACAAAATCGAATTTAACTTGCCAAATTTGATGAAAGGTCCAAGTATAGAAAGATTGAGCACAATAGAGGTAATTGATGAAGTAGTGCACGAAGTAGCCCGTGAAGAGGCGGAGATGGAAGAGGTTTTTCAAATCTCTTTGCATGATGAGGCAATGAAAGAGGATCACGAAGTTGATGAGGAGCTATTAAAGAAAGTGGAGGGCTTTCTCCCTCCAAAGGTACAACTCAAACCCTTGCCTCCCTCACTCAAATATGCTTTCCTTGATGAGGGAGAGGCCTATCCGGTGATCGTTAATGCTAACCTAAGTGAGTCCCAAGAAAAGAAGCTTTTGGAAATCTTGAAAACTCATAGAGGAGCACTTGGGTATAGCATTGATGACATCAAAGGCTTAAGTCCGAGTTTGTGCATGCATAGAATAGTTTTGGAAGAGGGGAGTCAACCCAAGGTTGACGGTCTTAAGAGGATTAACCCAAAGATGGCCGAGGTGGTGAAAAATGAAGTATTGAAACTCCTAGAGGCCGATATTATATACCAAATTACCGATAGCAAATGGGTTAGTCCGGTCCACGTGGTACCCAAAAAGGGGGGGATACAAATGGTTGAACAAGAAGATGGCACCACCCTACCCACTAGACCCGTGACCGGGTGGCGAATGTGTATTGACTACCGCAAGCTCAATGCCGCCACCCTCAAAGACCACTTCCCAATTCCCTTCATTGACCAAATGCTAGAAAGGCTCGCGGGCCATGCATATTATTGCTTCTTAGACGGTTATTCCGGGTTTTTCCAAATTCCTATCCACCCGGATGACCAAGAGAAGACGACCTTCACTTGTCCAATAGGGGTCTATGCCTACCGTAGGATGCCATTCGGGCTTTGTAATGCGCCCGACACCTTTCAAAGGTGCATGATGGCAATATTTTCCGATTTCCTTGAGAAAAGCATGGAAGTCTTCATGGACGACTTTAGTGTCCATGGAGACTCCTTTGATCATGGTCTAGAGAACTTGACTAGTGTGTTGAAGAGATGTGAGGAGCACAACCTCGTCCTCAATTGGGAAAAATGCCATTTTATGGTAGAAGAAGGGGTTGTACTCGGTCACATTGTCTCTAGTAGGGGTATTGAGGTTGATGGTGCTAAGGTTGCCGTTATAGAGAACTTGTCACCCCCTTCCAATGTTAAGGGAGTGAGGAGTTTTCTAGGCCATGCCGGGTTTTATCGGCGTTTTATCAAGGATTTTTCAAAAATAGCAAAGCCCCTAACCTCATTACTCCTCAAGGATTCCCCCTTTGTGTTTGATGATTCTTGTCTTGAAGCTTTCAATAGGTTGAAGAGAGCATTGGTCACGGCACCGATAATCCGGTCTCCGGATTAGAATCTTCCCTTTGAGATAATGTGTGATGCTTCGGACTTCGCGGTTGGTGCGGTACTTGGGCAAGTTGTGGATAAGAAGCATCATGTGATATATTACACAAGCAAGACTCTTGATCAAACTCAATGTGGATATGCTACTACCGAAAAGGAAATGTTGGCAATTGTTCATGCCGTGGAGAAATTTCGGCAATACCTTGTTGGGTCTAAGGTGGTGGTTTACTCCGATCACACCGCCTTGAGATAATTGATGGTGAAGAAAGATGCGAAGCCCCGGCTCTTGAGATGGGTCCTTCTTCTTCAAGAATTTGATTTAGAGATTAAGGATAAGGCCGGTTCGGAAAATGTTGTTGCCGACCACTTATCTAGATTGACCGTTGAAGACCATGGGATACAAGACAAGAGTGGACCCATAAATGAGTGGTTGCGGGATGATGGACTCATGGAAGTTACCGCCAAGACCCCTTGGTTTGCGGATCTTGCAAACTACATTGTGAGTGGTTTCTTACCGGATGAAATGGAACCTAGAGAAAGGAGGAAGTTGAGAAATGATGCTAGGAGATATTTTTGGAATGACCCACATTTGTTTCGCAAGTGTGGGGATGGAATGTTCCGAAGATGTGTTTCAAGAGAGGAGGGCTTAGAGATTGTGGACCGGGTTCACAATTCCGCCTATGGGGGACACTTGGCCACCTCTAGAACAATTGCCAAGATCATCCAAGGTGGGTTTTATTGGCCCTCCATGTTCAAAGACATTCACTACTTGGTTAAATCTTGTGATGCTTGTCAAAGAGTTGGGAACATTGGGAACAGAAGTGAGATGCCCTTGACTAACATATTGGAGATTGAGCTTTTTTATTGTTGGGGCATAGACTTCATGGGACCCTTTCCCAACTCTTGTGGAAATGAATACATCTTGGTTGCGGTGGACTATGTATCCAAATAGATTGAAGCGGTTGCCTCCCCCACCAATGATAGCAAGGTTGTAATGAAGCTTTTTAAAGGCACGATTTTTCCAAGGTTCGGAACACCAAGAGTAGTCATAAGTGATGGCGGATCTCATTTCCGCAAAAGTACCTTCAAAGCTCTACTTGAATCACATGGAGTGCGGCACAAAACCGCACTTGCCTACCACCCTCAAACTAGTGGGCAAGTGGAAGTTTCTAACCGCCAAATTAAAGCCATTTTGGAGAAAGTCACCAACAAGAGCCGGAAAGATTGGTCCCAAAAGCTCCCGGATGTCTTATGGGCATTGAGAACCGCCTTCAAGACACCCCTTGGCACCACCCCGTATAAGCTTGTGTACGGGAAAGCTTGCCATTTGCCGGTGGAGTTGGAGCACAAAGCTTGGTGGGCTCTTAAAGAAATGAATTTTGACTTTGATGCCGCCGGAGAAGTGCGGTTTCTCCAAATGAATGAGCTTGAAGAATTGAGATTGGAGGCTTATGAGAGCTCCAAAATCTACAAGGATCAAACGAAGAAATGGCATGATGCCAAGATCATGAAAAAAGAGGTAAGTGTTGGAGACCTCGTTCTCCTTTTTAACTCCAAAATCAAGGTGTTTCCGGGCAAGCTCAAATCACGATGGTCCGGACCCTTTAAGGTGATGAAAGTATTTCCTTATGGTGCTTTCGAACTTTGGAGTGAAGAAGGGGGAACTTTTAGGGTCAATGGTCAAAGAGTCAAGTGATACTATGACGGTGATGACAAAGGTCCTATTGAAGTGCTCTATCTCGGGGAACCCCTCCCCGAGGAGAGGGAAAATTGAAATTCTTGAAAGCAATTTGGTTTGGTGGAGTTCCTCAAGAACCACCTCTTGTACATAGCATGCATTTTTAGTTAGCTTATGAGAAAATTGGAAGGGATCGTACTTGGAAAGATGGAGTTGGTGAGGTTTGGAGAGAGCCTACTCGACTTTTGGGAAAGGTTCAAGCTTGCAAAGTGAGGAACGAGAGAAAAAGGGTTCCTGGCCGGTTGACCGGCCGCCGGTCAAGTGACCGGCACATAACCAACTGTAAGTTTTGGGTTGTAATTTTGAGAAGGGACTCCCAGCCGGTCGGGCACCGGCCACCTCACCGAGAGAGTCATGGTGACGTGGATTTTGGAGGAAATGACGAAGGAAGGACTCCCAGCCGGTCGGCCGGCAGCCGGCTCACCGGCTGAGAGTCACTTATATACTTAGAATTTTTTCGAAAAAAAGGAAAAGGACTCCTGGCCGGTCGACCGGCCGCCGGTCAAATGACCGGCACAAAACCAACTGTAAGTTTTTGGAACCCCAGCCGGTCTACCGGCAGCCGGTCCCCTGACCGGCCCAGATCCCTCCCGTGCCCCTTTATACCTTCTCAACCACTCATTTCTTCCTCACTTTACCAAAATCACTCTCTCTCTCTCTTCAACCCAAAACACACCATCTCCATCCTCCCTTCACCTACCTAACCTCAAATCATCGCAATCATCATCCAATCCTCCATTTTATGAGGTAAAACTTCTTTTTAACCCTATATTATCACTCCAAACTCCATTTTTCATCTTCAAAACACCAAAAAACTCAGAAAATCGTCACTTCCAAGGCTAGGGTTTGAAAAATCCGAAAATGCAACATCATATTTTTGGGTAAGTTCTTCACTCTAGCTTTATTTATATAAGGTTTAATTATCCTTTTAAGCATTTTTGGTGGAGAAATAGGAGATTTTGTTGTGGGTTAGTAAGGGTAGTTGCATTTTTGGGATTAATGGCTCCAAGCAAGAGAGCCAGGGCGGCGGCTAGTGTATCGGAGATAGCCCGCGACCCAACTTTCCCGGAGGTCCAATTCATTTCCGAGCAACACAAGGTGAGATTTTCTCATTTAAAATCTACTGAAATTATCCCTACTAGATTTATTTGCCGGAATACCTTGAGAAAGCTAAGTTGGGACACCGATTGCGAAAAGTTGTTTAATGGGGTCGGGATGGGAGCTATGTTCAACCTCCATCGCCAAACCTTTGCTAGGATCACACTTGAGTTTCTATCCTCCCTCGAGGTAGAAAAGAATAAGAATACAAGCAAAATTACCGGTATCTCCTTCCGGTTAATGAACAAAACCATTCAAGTGACCCTTGAGAGAATTGGAAGAATTTTTGGGTTGCCTTGTACGGGGAGCCACCTTCCCCCGTCTAGGTATGATCAACAAGAATTATGGAAAGCAATTGCCGGTGAGAATGTTAAGGATGAGCCTAAGATGAAGGAGCACCATATTCATAGCCCTATTATCCGGACTTGGCACCGTTCTATGGGTTGGACGATATTTGGGAGGCATGAGCCTCACAATATGCGTTCGGACGAGCTCTTTATACTCGGGAGCTACCTTAGGCAACGCCCAACGGCGTATCAAATTAATATTGCTCATCACTTGATACTTCATTTGCAAAAGCTTGGCAACAACATCCGTACCAATACACCAATCGTGGTAGGGGGTTTGATAACCCAAATTGCTAAAGAGACCGTGGGGTTTGTGGAATCAAGGCATCAACCGATAAATGGGGTTACCATAATGGATGGTAATCATTTGAGCTCCCTCTTCTTTACTAAGTATGACTTCAATGACAAGAAGACTTACCTATTGATTAGGCAAAGCTTGACCTCTATCCCCCTCCCAAATGCCGACTTGGTCGCTCTTGAGCCGGACCAAGAAAGATATCTCCTTCCTATTGCAAGCACCGCCGACCCTTCCACGCGGGATTGGGCCCGTACCACCCTCTCTTACGGAAGAAATGCTCAAGGGCCTACTCAATCTTCTTACAATTATGAGGCCCCGCCCGAAACCGGCGCATCTTCCTCCGCCCAAACCTCCCAATACCAACCCATTGATCCTAAGATTTGGGAGCTCATGGAGGGCATGAACCTTGGGATTGGAAAGGTGCAATCCTCCTTGGAAGACTTCCGCACCCACGTCGACAAGCGCTTTGAACAAGTCGACGACTCTTTAGGCCGAGCCCACCAAAAAATTGATCGGATCTACGTGGATCAAGCTCTCGGCAACTACCCTCTCTATGAAGACTACGCTTCCCGGCGTATGGTCCCTCCGGACGGTCCTTTTCCCTCCTACTTCAACCTACGTAATGGAGGGTACACTCAACCGGGGATTCATGGGGGCCTCAACTTAAACCCCGACTACTATAGCGCTCCTTCCTTCCAATCTAGTGGAGGATATGACTTCAACCAAGGGAGTGGCTACGGTGGTTTTGGGGGAGGCTATGATAGCCAAGGGGGATCGGGAGGCTACCACACCAACATCTCTATGGATGCTCCTTTCAACCCTCAAGTCAACCTAGGAGGGTTTGTTGGTAGTGGTAGTGGCCAAGGAGCTAGTGGAAGTGGGCAAGAGATGGATACTAGCATTTATGATGATATTAGTTTTGATGTGGGAAATGTTGAGTATGGCGGGAGCGGATTTAATGCTCCTAGAAGTGATTTTGATGCTAGTGGAAGCGGTTTTGGAGCCTATGGTTATCAAGGCGGCTTTGTTGATCAAAGCCGTGATAAGGGAAAGTGTGTGGTTAACATTGATGACGATGATGATGATGTCAATGACAATGATTATGATGATGGAGACGATGATGTTGATGATGAGACCCCTCGTGCCGAGCTAGTGGACTATGGCTCGGATCTTGAATGAGCCCCTATCTTTGCTCTCTCCTTGAAAAATCCAAAGCCAAGTATGATTTTCCCCCTTAAATCCAAATTTTCTCATTCATATTTAAATTTTGTATGCATTTAGTTAGAACTTCATATAATTGCATTCATGTAGAATTGCATTAGATTTCAATGTGTAATATATTGTCACATTTAGTACTTGCATTCACTTAGGATAACTTGCATTGTCATTTAAATTTTGCATATAGAATAGAGCATGCATTGCATTTTCAAAATAAAAACCAACTAAAAAATTGAAAAATGACTAAAACCACCAAAAACATGTATTTTATTTCACTCAATTGCCCTCCCATGTAAATGAATAAGTATGGGGAGGGCCTAAAAAAAAAAACACCAAAAACATGCATTTTAATTTCCAAAAATCAAAAATACCAAAAATATGTTATTTTTATTTTCAAAAATTCAAAAATCCAAAAACATGTTCTTTAATTTAGAAAAAATTCAAAAACCACCAAAAATATGTTATTTGTTTTTCCTATTCTCTCCCTATACTTTGTTCCATTGAGGACAATGTAAATTTCAAGTGTGGGGAGGGAAATATCACTTTGTGAATATTTGTTTGCACCTTTAAATTTGTTAAAAATTCAAAAATGCCTAAAAAATTGAAAAATTTCAAAAATATTGCATTGTATATATATGTTTGTCTAACAAGTGGCGCAGGCACATACGGGACATTTGAGACATTAGGAGACTAGAAGACCGCTCGGTTTAATCTTTCCTATCTCTTTCTCCTTTACTATTCTTTTCCTTTATATTGTTGGATATATGGAGGAGGATGGGCTATGTTGATGAGGATTTTCCATTTTGGAACTTGGTGTGTGTTGCTTACGTGCTGCTAGGTTTAGACAATTGTTGCATGTTTATTTATGTTGCTAGTACTTAGAAATGCATTTCGTATCTTGTGAATATGTGTTTGTTGCTTTATTTACCCTTTGCATCAAGTTTGTACATAAATGTGGTCTAGGAAGGGAGCATGATACCTCAATGATGATATTGTCTTGGCCTTGTCTTTCCCCTCCTATTGGCTTGCACCTTGTGACACCCTCGTTATATACGGGAAATGAGGCTAGACCGGAGAGTTTTGACCACCTTGTGAGACCATAGACCGTAGACAAGGCCTAGATTTCGACCTAGCTACTCAAATGTGAGGATTAGAACCTCCTAGGGTCGGTGCATTCTTACCCGACCCCCACTTAGGATTGTGAGTAGGCTCCTTGCGTGGCATGTCACATCACGACGCACAAGCATGGCGTCCTTTCCTTTTAGACCATGAGATGTTTATTTATATGCATATTTTGAAACAACAAGTTGCATTTCAATTTTTGAGCCTCACATTGCCAAATAAGCCTAATTTTTCGACCCTTTAGACTAGGACCGATTTTGTTTACCCCTTTTGAGCCTTGACCTTTCATTTGATACCTACGATACTAACTACAACCCAAAAACAACCGACCTTGATCAAGAAAGTTGTCTATGAGTTTTGGTAGTATGAAGAAAGGGATTTGAGTCTTGGTTTAGTGGATGTGTACAATCCACTTAAGTCGGAATGATGGTTTAGTTTGGTTTGCCTTGAATAAAGAGGTTTTGAAAAAAAAAAAAAAAAAAAAAAAAAATGTGTAATGAAAAAGAAAAAAATGCGTTGCACTTATACTTTGTCTGTTGAAGAAAAAGCCGAGCAACACTCCTTGTACATCATTAAAGGAGTAGAAAAAGGCGTTGCAAAATAAAGGGGAAATGATGTTTTTCCAAATGAGTCGGATTTTCGAATTTTTGTGTGATTTAGGCAACTAATATCATGTTCTTTTTGATTCATTCATTTGTTGTAATAAGTTGGAAAGAAAAGGGAAATTTTGACAACTACTTGATCTTAAGCTCCAAATGATCCATAACGGTGCTTGTACCCATCCCATTTCGACCCATCGCCTAACCCCATTACAACCCTTGTTTCTTGTATGCATATTTTTCCTCTTTTTGCATCTCATTGATGGTCTTGTAGGAAAAGATTCCATGTTAGATTGCGGGCATGTCTCACGAGTCGAGTAGATGAGTGATTTTGGTTTCTTTTTGCACAAAAATCACCCGTTCCAAAAATAAAATGAGAGATTAGTGAAAACCGTGAGGGAGTCGGTAGTCTTGGTCCCCTTAGTCATGGGTCATTTTGGTTGAATCTTGAGTGTGTCATGTGATTCTCGAAGGTTAGGCTTTGTTTCCCCCTTTCCCGCCTTTGAATTTGTTTCCTAGGCTTTTGGTTGTCTAATTGCGGTTGCTTGAGCCACCATTAGGGCATTGACACCCCGCCGAGACTATGAGACGGTATCTCCCGACCAAAACCTTTAATCGTTCAAAGTAAAACGGCCGCTTAGATGAGGAAAGCGGTTTGATTTTTGTGATGCATCATATATGTTGACTTGTGCTTAATTGATTGATTGCATCAAAAATTTTGTAGCAAGACCCAACTTGCCTTGTAATAGGGCACTCTTCCCTCATGAGTGTCAAATTGCGAGTTGAAGGGGCGTTGAGTGCGCTAATACTCAATCGGTTTAGATAGTATTCTAGTTGAGTGATGCTTATTTTGTGCACCCACTCTCCTTATCTATTATAGTAGTGGCTTTCGCATTTAGGACTTACTCGAGGACGAGTAAGAGTTAAGTGTGGGGAGGTTGATGAGTCCCCATTTTGTGCCTATTTCACCTTTCTTTTCTTTGCATATTTCCCGACCACATGCGGGTTTTGACCCTTTTTAGCCCCGTTTTGTAGCTTTAGCCCGTACTATGAAATTTATATGCCTCACTGCAGATTTTGCATAAGGAAGAGGGCTAAGGGAGCTAGGTGTTGAACTTTCAAGAGAAGCTTAGAAGAGAAAAGTGAAGTGAAGAGAAGAGGAGTGAATCGAAGAGAAGAAGGACTCCCGGCCGGTCGGCCGAGCCGGTCCACCGGTGAGAGTCCTACTAGCTTACATTGACTTCAAGACCAAGAACGAACCCCAGCCGGCTAGGCGGCGCCGGCCACCGGTGAAGACACTGGAGCCGGTCAAATGACCGTGGCCGCCCACCGGCTTGCCATACCTGATGATTAAATTGGAACTCAAAAGTTCCAGAGGGTTTTGTGCCGGTCAACTGACCGGCGGCCGGTCCACCGGCTCAGACTCCCTTCTCCGCGTTTTGAACTCTTTTGTAATTTTCGACCTAAACAATTGTAAGCTATAAATACCCCCTCCTTAATTCATTTTCGACACATAACCCTAGATCTGAGAACTTTCCTTATTAATTGTAATCCTTTCTTAATCAAGCACTAATCTTTCCTTAATCTTTCCTTAATATTTAGTGAATCTAGTAATTGTTAGTTAGATTCAATAGTTTACTCTTGTTCTTTGAAGTTTGTATTGGGGATTTTGAAGGGTTTTCCTTCTTACTAATCAATCAAGCTTTCATCTTTCCTTTTGTTGGTATAATTCCTCTCCTTTCTTTTACTTGTTTATCATTTGTTTACATTTTCCTTGTCTTTTGATATTGCTATAACATTCATCATGTCTCCTCCTTGTGTTATTTGCTTTTCTTCTCTATTTAGCTTAATTTCCCTTAACATGAGTGAGTAGATTCCTTCTAGGGTTTAGGGTGATTCTTTATGGAATTTATGGGCATGATTCTTTGAATATTTTGGTCTTTGGTGAATTTGTTTAACTTTCCTATTCATTGCACTCAAGGTGTTTGTTGATTTGCTCAAGTGAAAGCTTTTGCCTTTCTTCCATTATTGCTTAATTCTCCCTTGAAATGAAAGTTTTTTTGGGGGTCTTGATGTATGTCTAGGAGGGGTGTGATACTTAATGAAAATTAGTAGCCACCTTTAAGATAGCCAAGACATTGGTTCTCCATCTTAGGTTAATCTCTCACCATTGACCCTTTTTGATCTTCATGTTTGCCCCTAAACCATATTGATGACCCCGAAGGCCCTAGCTTTTAATTAACCGTATTCATTATCATCAACTTGTTTGTCCTTTGCTTTAGTGATTATAACCAAAACCCTTTCTTTTAATTTTGATTAAACTTGACTCCTAATCGAACTTTGTAGCAACCCCCGCCGTCCTTGAGTTCGACCCCGACTAAATACTACGCTTTTTCGGGTTTTACAAATAGTTTTGGTGTAGGAAGTAGGCGACAAATTTCCTACTACTATCAACCATGCTTCAGGAGGTCCGCCGTCGTTGCCCGGCTCTCTCCCGTTGGGTGGAGTTTTGTTATTCCAGCCCGGCCCGTCTTTTTTATGGGGAGCACTGCTGGTGGTCTTGTCAGGGTGTTCAGCAGGGTGATCCGTTGGGGCCTTTGCTTTTCGCGTTGGTTTTGCATCCCTTGGTTTGCAAGATCCGGGACACTTTTGACCTCACTTTACAGGCATAGTACTTAGATGATGGCACCATCGTGGGTGATACTTTGGAGGTGGAGAAGGTTTTGGACTTGATTAGGTTGGATGGCCCTCGTTTTGGATTGCATCTTAAAGTCTCCAAGACGGAGGTCTTTTGGCCTGTTGAGGATCCACGGAGTCGGCTTCCGGGGGTTTTCCCCACTTCTATTTCTAGACCATTGCGTGGTGTTACAGTTTTGGGAGGACCTGTCAGTACTTGTCCTGGTTTTAGCAGTGAGATTGTGGCGACGAGAGTAACTAAGACCATTGAGCTAATGGACTTGGTTGCGAGGATTGAGGACCCGCAATGTGAGTTGCTTCTTCTTCGAGCTTGTACGGGTATCTCTAAGCTCTACTTCTCCCTTCGTACTTGCTCCCCTACTGTTTTTGGGTCTGTCCATCTTCCTTTTGATACCGCTCTTCGTTCTAGCTTGGAACGTATTGTCACCGCGTCAGGGCCGGGTTTTGGGGATTGGCAGTGGCGCCTTGCTACATTCCCTTTTCATCTTGGTGGTCTTGGTGTCTATGCGGCGGGGGATGTTTTATTTTATGCTTTTATTGCGTCCCCTTGCGATCTGCTTGGTTTTGCGAGCTAAGCTCCTCGCTCTTCCGGTATTGTAGCTGCTGGCCCCCGCTTTTGATGATGCCGCGCAGTGTTTACTGCGACTACGGGTTTTGGTATATTAGGTCACCCTAGTGAGATTGCGCCCCCAAACTTATGAAGAAATTGGCAGACATTTATTTCACGACGGTTCTTTGCTACCTCGTAGTCTGTTTTCTCTTTGACACCACGCCGGCTTGCTTTATGGCGATCTCGGCGGGTTCTCACTCCTCCGATTGGTTACGTGCGGTTCCTATCTCGGGGGTCAGGGCGGACTATGAACGGGAGGACTTACCGTAGTGTGTTGGGGTATCGTCTGGGTGTTCCGTTATTCGCGGTATCTAGGCCCCGTCTCCGCTTGCTCTCGGGTTTTTGCCGAGGATGTTTTTGGGGACCACGCTGTTTCTTGTCTTGGTCTTGTGGGCGTTAAACATCGGCATAACCTTGTCCGGGACACTCTTTTCGACATCTGCTATAGATCCGTATTATCGCGGGGAAGGAGGTTGATATCGGTTTGGTTGATGGGCATGGTGGCTCTCTTCGTCCTGCGGATTTATTGCTTTATTCTTGGGACGGGGGCGTGATGTGTGCGTCGACCGACGGGTTCTTCACCTTTGACTCGGATCGGGTTGACATTTTTGTGCTTAGGGCGGGTTGTCGCCGATCTTTGCAAAAAAGTGTGCTAAGTATGGGGATTTATGCGCGGTAGCGGGTTATGGTTTCCTACCTTTTTCTTTCTCTTCCCTTGGGGAGCTGGGTTCGGATGATGTTGCCTTGCTCAAGCGGATCCAGAAATTCTCGGTATCTCAGGATACGGGGGCTCGGGTAGCCGCTTACATTTTTACTAGGCTTAGCTTTGCTATTGCTAAGGGTGTGGGAGCCCAGATTGTCTCTCGGCTCCCCACCAATTTCATGTAAACTTTTACTTTTATTTTAATGAAAGCTGCGCGCATCTTCATAATCATAATCATAATAATAATAATAATAATAATAATAATAATAATAATAATAATAATAATAATAACAACAACAATAATAATAACAACAATAATAATAACAACAATAATAATAACAACAATAATAATAACAACAATAATAATAACAATAATAACAATAATAACAATAATAACAATAATAATAATAATAATAATAATAATAATAATAATAATAATAATAATAATAATAATAATAATAATAATAATAATAATAATAATACGAAAAGGACTAGGATTTGGTAGCTTCCTTTTAATGGTCGGAAACAATATGTAAGTTATATTGATTTATTGATAATTAACAATGAGGATGGTACATGGTTATATGTACAAGAGGTTATTCTATACCTAAAGTTATGGGATTAGTTTCCTAGTAAAGAGGAAGAGATATATACAATCTTTGACTAAAGGTTACAAAATATTAACAGTAAGGCAGAGAATGAGTTGGCTAATTAATTATCCTCCAACACAATATTGGCAGAAGCCAAGCTTTTCTCAGAATCAGACATGAGGACTGATGGGTTACCAATTATAATTATACGGAATTCAAGTTCGTCACTCCTAAGCAGTTAGTAAAATACACGGCAGTAACTTCTCTCTCTAGTTTTCTAGAGAGCTTTTTCCTCTCCAAAGCGAGAGTTTATTATTTTTTAATCTTCTCTTTCCTGCTTCTTTGATTAACCCCAAAAACCATTAAACTTCCCACAGTTTTTCAAGTGGTTTGCGTGTAAATCAATAGTAATCATTACATATCTTCATCTTCATTGGGTATTCTGGTGTCTCCTAGGGTTTCTCAAATTGTTGCCCAATCACTTGTTTATCCGATTTCTGTCCTAAAGGATTTGAAGAGTCTCTTTCTTAGGGTTGCATGCATCCCTTGCTTATTTAAAGACCACATTTATTGGGGTTTTTTCATCAATCTGCATCTTCTTCTTCTCTCTACTTTAAATTTTAATTTTCCGAGTGTTTATTTTTCCTTGCCTCCCTTGAGATGGAGGATGAAGACGGAGTTCATCATTTTGGTCCTGATCAGAATCAGGATTTCCCAAACACACAACATAACTATTTTTATCATCAAGGTTATCCCAATGCTGAGTTTCAGCCTAACAATGCTTTGCATGCAGGTTCCTGGCGTTTTCCGAGGACGGGGCCTGTGGTTCAGCTTGACCCTGAGACTCTTGGGAAGTCTAGGGAGTTTTGGGGGCAGTGTGTTCTGGGTTTTTTTAGTAGACTATCGTCTTTTTAAAGCTCACAATTTGAACAGTCTAATTCGTCAGAAATGGAGAACTCGAGGTAGGGTGACTGTTTTGAAGCTGGGAGATATTTATGCACTCCACTGTGAGTCTGATGAAGATAGGGATGATCTTCTAAGTCGTACTTATGCTTGCTTTCATGGAGCTTTGATGATATTCTCAAAATGGTTTCCTGACAGTATTCCTAGAACGATCAGATTTCCTTATGCTGATCTTTGGGTTAGGGTTTGCGGTCTCCCCTTTGAGTATCTCAATCTTGAAATGGCGAATGTTGCTGGCCATCTCCTTAGCCAGCACTATGAGGTAGATCCTTTTGAATTTATTCCTGATAATGATTATCTGCGTGTTAAGGTACGTCTTCAACTTAATGAGCCACTGGTTCCGGGCTTCTTTCTTGCTATGGAGGGGGGATATCTTTTGTGGGTCCAATTCAGGTATGAGGACATCTTTAAATACTGTATTCAGTGCGGTAAGGTTGGACATATTGGTGCATGCTGTAGAGAAAGCATTACGACAATCGTTTCTAGTGTGAATGGAATGTTGGATAAGGCCTCTGAGAGAGGTTTTGCTGTGTTTCAAGCTCAAAGTGCTCACACTATGTTTAATTTAGACTTGAGGGCCACTCCCTCTACTACCAAGTATGTTTCGTCTAAGGTGCGTCTTGGTCGAAGTGAGGCGAATGTCCACAATCCTTTTGAAGAAGAACACGTTATTGACTTCGAGCTTGGCACCACCCCTGGTGGTAGGATTTCTCCGGGTATGAGGTTTGCTGTCACCGCACAACCTTTTGCGGGACCTATTCTATTCAACGTGGGTGGGAGTCAAGAAGACTTTCCTATGGGTTACAACGTGAGTAATAATAATAATATGAATGGTGAGGCTAGTACTGCTAATATGAATCATGATCTGGGAGGTTGGGTTGCTGATGAAGGACCGAGTATCACCGCTGCTGATCAGAATCCGGCTTCTGACCCTATGCATGTGGAGATCCCTGCTGTTATTATTCCCTCAATTAATCCAACTGATAATGGGTCTGTTCCAGATTTGGTTATGGCTGAAGTTCAGTTTAATCCAGGACTTAATACTGCTGAAGTTGCTCAGAATATTTCTGCTCTTAATGAGGGGGTTCCTGCAGAAGTAAGCGCGGATGATTTGGCTAATACTTCTGTCCCTCCTCCTATTCCAGTTAATGCGCAAGGGCTTGGGAGTTTTCTGGCTGATGGTGATCCCTATGCTTCTTTTGTTAACTATGGTGGTATGACTACTAGGTTTGATCGTGATCTTAATATTCAGGACGCTATTCTTAATAGAGTTGAGAGTGATTATAATTGGGCTCGCATGGATGATGAAAATAGGGGTTACAACCAGACTTTTGACCCTCCGCCTGAAGGTCTTCCGGTTATCTTTCATTATCATCATTATTATCCGAATGATCAGAGTGATGGGCCTAATGCTCAGGAGGTCGAAGCTGCCTATGCAAATATCAATGCTAATAGAGGTTTTGATTTGATTATTAATATTGAGGATTCGTCAAGTTCTAATTACTCGACGCCTGAGTGGCCTTTCTCTAGTTCTGATTCTGATATGGGAAGTGGTCAAATGATTTCTGCTGAAGATTCCAAAGATGTTGGGGGAGATGTTGATACTGTTTTGGGTCTTACCTTGGGAGCTGGTGTGGATATGACTGTCCCTACTACTGTTGTTGGTTCCCTGCAGGTGGGCTCTAGTGCTGCTAAGTTGCCTCAAGTTTGGACGTTTTCAGATGGGATGCGTTCTTCAACTTTTTGTCCTGCTAAAAAGGCGGCCTCCATTGATACTTCAGTTCAGAAGGGACCATTGAATGCACTATTTCCGGTAAATAGGAAAAGGAAGTGTCTTTCTGTGGCGGATGATGCTGATGTCCCTGATGATGCCTTGCTTTCAGTTGGACATGCCAAAGCATATCTCACTCAGTTGGCTAAAAGAAGCTGTTCTGATTCTGCTTGGTTTACTACACACACCAATGGTAATCCTCATTGTGGATTTCGTATTAATGTAGGTGATGATGATCAAATGTGCTCCAGTGAGGGCTCCATTTCTGCTGCTGATGACATGGGTGTTGCGGAGGCTGGCCGTATGCAACCTCCTCGTGCAATATGATTGGCCTCTCATGGAATTGTAAGGGTATTAATAGTACGCTCTCCCCTATTGTTCCAAAGCTAAGAGCGTTACTTAGTTATAAGTATTATGACTTTTTATTTCTTCAAGAAACTAAATGTACTGTTAGGCATGTCTCTCCTTTGTTTAGAGCTTTTGGTTTTGTTGACTCAGTGGGAGTTGATGCTCAAGGTGCATCGGGTGGGCTTTGGGTTGGCTGGAAGAAGAGTTCGATGATGAAATGTGTAGTAATATGTAATAACTTCATCATCCTTTTGAATGAAAAGTATGCTAATTTGCCTTGGTACCTGGTTTTGTTCTATGGCGAACCTGAGTTATCTCTCAGAATGGCTGTTTTAGAGGAGTTGGGTACTTATATCTCTTCTTTTATCTATCCGTTTATCATTCTTGGAGATTTTAATCAGGTAGAGTTTAGTTGTCATAAGCTTAGTAAGAATAAGAGATGTATTCAGGGAGCCTTTGGCTTCAATAAATGGCGGGTGGAGCATGAGTTACTGGATATTCCTTTTAAAGGTCCGCGGTTCACGTGGTGCAATAATAGGAAGGGCATTGATAGAGTTTACGAGAGAATTGACAGGGCTTATGGTTCTAAAAGCTGGTTGCATGTTTTCCCGAATACGGGGGTTAAACACTACCCAATTCAAATTTCGGATCATGCCCCCATAGAAGTTGACCTCAACCTTACAAAGAATCACAATAAAAAGCCATATAAATTAGAATCCTGGAGCTTGGAGAATGAAGAATGTTTATCTCTTATTCAGTCTAATTGGTCTACTTACGTTGTTGGGTCAGCACCATTCCGACTGGTCCGAAAGTTGTCTTTAATTAGAGGTATTATGAAAAAGTGGTGTATTGAGAAGAAGTCTTCGTGGTTTGAAAAATGGGATAATTTTGACATACGGTTGGAAAAGGCTATGGAAAATACTATTGATACCGGTAATGATCTTGTTTTCTCGTCTGTTCATGATGAGGTGATTAATTTTGCAAATGCAGCGGCTCTTTATTGGAAGCAAAGAGCGAAACTTAAGTGGACAGTTGACGGGGATACTTGTACGAAGTACTTTTTTAACTGGGTTAAAGGTCGTGCTGGGAGTAATTTTATCCTTGGGCTTAAGGATTCGTCTGGGGACTGGTTATATGATAATGAGGCTGTTGGTGATTTGTTTTACTCACACTTCAAAGGACTGTATAATCCTCCTTTCTTATGTGATGGTGACAACCGTGATATTAATGAATCAGATGCGATTTTTAGAAGGGTCAGTTCCAGAATTTCTTATGATGACGTTGATTTTCTTAGTAAGCCGTTTACTCCTAAAGATGTTAGAAGGGCGGTTTTTCAGCTTGGGCCTCTTAAGTCTCCGGGTCCGGATGGGATTCCAGCTCTTTTCTACCAGAAGTGCTGGTATACTGTTAAAAATGATGTTATTGATGCTGTTCTGGCGGTCCTTAATAAAGGTAAGGTTTTGAAGGAACTCAACAGAACATTTATTACTTTGGTTCCAAAATGCGAGAGTCCTGAGTGTGTCGAGGATTTCAGACCTATTAGCCTCTGCAACGTGCTTATGAAGATTATTACCAAATGTATCACTAATAGACTCACTCGTGTTATGAGGTATTTGGTGGGTGACTATCAAAACGCTTTTGTCTCCGGAAGACATATTAGTGATAATATTCTTATCGCTCATGAAGCGCTTAATAACATTAATAAACACTCTTTTGGAAAATGTGGGAGATTTGCTTTTAAAGCGGATATGAGTAAGGCGTACGACCGTACGGTGGGATTTCCTTTATGCTACTCTTAAGTGTTATGGTTTTCCTTCAAATCTGATTTCTTTAATTATGGATTGTGTCTCTACTGTTTCTGTTTTAGCAGGATTTTCCTGAAGGGATCCGACTTATTTATATAGTGATCAGGGTATCTAGTTCTATAAAATTAGAGTGGAATGGATAAATGATAAAGAATGAAACAAGTATGATGGATAACGTTTTTATTACTTTGATAGACCGGGCACAATATTGTATGAATATCTGAGAGTTTTAGAGTAAAAAGAAGATAAAGTATGGATCAAATTAATAATGAATGCCTTTACAATTGTTAAAAATCTCCTATTTATATCTTTCTCTACCGTCCTCCCAACGTTACAACGAATAACGTTGTAAATGTATAACGTTCTCCCCAAAGGTAGGAGTTGTTGCCGGAATAATAGGGCATGCTTCCTATTAGTTCGTTTGACCCGTTCTTAACTTAACCAATCCTCAGCTTTTTCTCTTCTTTCCGTCCAGATTCATGGATTAAATAGTTTTAGGTTTGGACTTAGTCTTCCTTGAGAATAGGGCATGGTTATCTGGCTTATACAATCGCATTTCTTGTTTATCTGCTTAATCCAGGCTGTTTTTAGTACTCCGCCAAGCTATGATATACTTGACTATCGTGGCTTCTTTTCCAGGAATTAGTAGTCTTCTTGCCACAATATTCTTCAACAAATAAATAGTGGTCGATTTGTCCGGTTCTTGTCTTGATCAATCAGCCTTGTTGAGTCAGGCCAGGTTATGGTCAGACCAGGCTAAACTGGGCCTAACAATTGCCCCTTGACATTTTACCCGTGCTGGATCCGGCCAGGGGTGAGATGTCAAATTTACCGGTTTAACTAATTAAGGAGAATCATATTCATTTAGTGACTCTTAGACTCCTATTTACCGTTGAACACTGCAACGGCTACGTGACATCATGCTGACAGTTTTACAATTCCTAGGTTTTTCATGCCGTTATTCACTTCTCTATAAATACGGTATTTAGGGCAAGATCAATTTTCCTCCACTTTCTTTGCTGAATATTCTTCTGAAACTCTTCTAAAATTCTTCTGAATTTCTTCCCTTCTTCTTAGTAATCTTGTTCTGTTACTTTGCATATCCTTGACAATTTCAATAAATCAAACAACCTAAAAATATGGGAGCCAAAAAACGCCCTGCTTCCCAGAGAGCTGCTGCTGCTACTGTTGAGCCTGAACCCACAGATATTCAAGAGGAGGAGGTAAGGGAAATTGATCCTCCTGCTCGGGCTGTGGCTTTCAAGTATCAGGATTCTGTATTCACTGCCCTTCAATCTTTGGATCCTTACTTTCCTGAAGAGAACTTGTTGAAAACAAATTATGACAAGATATTAAGGGAGAAGAAAATAATTCCTGAATCGACCGAGGTATGGATTCTGAGTCTTGTCCATTAGGGCTAACGGGTATCACCTGGTTGGTTCTGTATTTTTGAATGGGCATTCAAAGCGGTATAAGTTACCTTTTACTCCCTTAATGATTGACACCATCCGTGCTATGGAAGTGTCACCTTTTCAAATTATGCCGATGGTTTGGAAACTTGTTCATTCCATAGAAAATTTATGCGCTAAACACAATCTTGTGATTACTCTCAATGATATTAAGGCATTATATCATTTTAAAAATCCTTCATTGGTCGTTTTAATTTGAGAATTAAGTCAAAGATGACTCCATTAATTACTAACCTGGATTCCGGAGATGACAAGAGTTGGGCAAAGACTTTCCTGTTTATCCTGGACCGAGACTGCGGGATCGGGCTTTGATTACACGAGATATCCTCCTTTGGAGAGTGGTAGGTTTCCTGTATTTTTATTTTGCAGTTATATTGAGTGAGAGTGAGGTATATAAATCTTACCTGTATATTTTGTTTCTGTAATGTTTGTAGCTCCTGATTGGAATCACGATCCTCTGGATGAAGAGGCTATTGCAAGGATAGATGCTTTCCTTGCCATTCCCGAGGAAGAGAGGACCAGCCAGCCTGCTTGGCGGGGAATTGTTGCCCCGGTATATGAAGACCAAGCGATCGGGGTCGAGTACCCAAAGGCAAGCCTAGTTCTCTTGCTCTTTCTGTACGTCTTCGCATGCTTTTATTTTGGTTTTGTCTTCTTGTCGCTTTTTGGTTTGATATTTACGTATATTTTTTATGTATCCAGTGTTTAGGTCTTCTGCTAGGCTGGCTAGCTTTTCTGCCAAGGATTTGAAGGCTGGGGTGGCTAGGATTGCTTTGAACAGGTCAAGAGCCGGAAACTAGTGGGAGTGACAAGACTTTGGATATCCCGATTTCGATGTCCAGCCTCCTCAAGATCCGCCCGATAGTGTCGCCGAGGTCATACAAGCTCAAAAAAGAAAGAGGGAGGATGATATTCGGAAGAGGAGGAAGGAGGGAAACAACCTATCCGGCTCGGCCACTTAGGAGTATAAGGCGGTGCACTGCTAGGATTGATGACATGGATGATGCCCGGGCTCGGATAGATGAGTTTTCTGCGAGGATGAGCGACCAACTGTTGTCTGCTAGTACCCTTGATTCATCTACCAGGGTGGTTTCTATTCGACTTCTCTTGTAACAAGGGTTTCTTGAACTCGTTTCCCAGGCTAGAGAGGTTAGTTGTAGAGGGATCTGTTTATAGTTTATATGCTTTTTGTTTTACCTTGTATTTGCCTAATTGATTTTGTATGTACGCGGGGTTGGATCTTTGGGCAGCTCTTTGCTTGTCGGCTTAGGGACGCCCGAGCCAAGGTTACCGACTTGGAGGAAAAGGCTGGATAGGCTAAACCATGACCTACACTCATCCGGGGGTAATGAAGTGGTGCTCCAATCTCGATTGGCGGCAGCTAAGGAGTCAACCAGGGCTGCTATAGTTTGTGAGGTGGTCGAAAAATGCTTTGAGAAGGTTGTCGGTTTGGAGTTGGAGGTGAGAAGCGAGGCAATGCGGATCGGTTGAAAAAGAATGAAGAGCTTGCTGCGAAAAGGAGTTAGTGGAGGCGAGGTTGGGCGATGCGGCTCGGTACTTCTTCGGAAAAGGTCGGGTTGATGCTATGAGGGACCCGAGAATCGATCGGGCTGATTGGAATCCGGACCGAGATGAGACGACTCTGGATGCTCGATATCCGACTTGGCCAACATGGGTCAAGAAGAAGAAGTGGATTCTCCTCCTTCCAAGGCAAAGTCTGCTGATCAGGAGATGGTGGATGGTTGTGAGTCGGTTACTGGCTCAAAAATAACTTAGTTTTTTCTTTTGGGTTTTGGTCTATCCAGGGGGAGTGTCCCTGGAATGAATTTTTAGAGTTTTAAGGAATTTTTTGGCCCATCCAGGGGGGATGTCCCTGGGATGGATGGTTATTAGGTGGGATTAGTATTTTGGGTGAATAAATATTTGGTCTCTATTTTGTTTCTGTTTGTGTTTTGATAAGGTACTGATGTTGGACATGTCTTGGATCTCGGCGATTGTTCGATGATCGAGCGATTATTTGACCGATCGAGCGATTATTCGATCGATCAGGCCGATTTAATGTGTTATGGGTGGGGTTGTTGCACATGCGGAGGGCTTATGACCCACCTATGTCATACAATTCGGAATAGATTTTCCGGGTTTGTATGTTGAGCTCGATTTAAAGGCCTATTTTGCAACTGAATTTTGGGTATCAGTTGGATATTTGGTGGGGGTGGCCCCCAATCTTTGAGATTTGTTTTAACTAAAATGCAATATGTAAAACAAGTGTTGAAGATTTCGCTAAATGAATATGAGAATATAAATAAGTGTTTGGACATATAAATTGAAGAAATCATATACGGCATTTATTCATGTAATTGCAAGTATCATACATGTAGGTTCCAGGCAAGAAGTATTTGAAGTAAAAAGTTATACCTGGATTGTGCGATATATTCTATATGTGAAATAGTTTTAAATGTGTAATATTCCGTGGCTCTCGGGATCATTTCGCCGTCCAGGGTTTGTAGTCTATAAGCTCCCTGGCCAACAATCGAATCAATCGGATAGGGGCCTTCCCGGTTGGGGCCAATTTGCCAAGATTCTTTTCTTTTGTGTTTTGGAAAACTTTCCCGAGAACGAGATCTCCTACCCCGAATACCCTGGCTTTGACAGCTTTGTTGTAGCTTCTCGCAACTCTTTCTTTGGTATCTTTGCTAATCGATGCTTGCTTTGCATCTCTTAGCTCCTCCGTTAAGTCCAGGCTATCCTCCATTAGAGGTATGTTGTTTGTTGTTGTGTTCGGGCTACATCCGGGCTGATGGAATGTCCACTTCAAATGAATTATCGCTTCACATCCATAGACCAAGGAATAGGGGTTTGGCCAGGTGGATGTTTTAGGCGTGGTTACACACCCAAAGGACCGGGGGAGCTCTTGACCCATCTACCTTTTCTTCTTTCCACTTTTTCTTTATGCAAATGATCACTACTTTGTTATTCTTTGGATTCACTTGACCGTTGGCTTTTGGATATCCTGGCGTGGATGTTACCGTTGATGTTCCATTGAGCACGGAAAATTTCTTGTTTTTTCCCACAAATTGTGTGCCATTGTCGCATACTATTTCGGAGGGGATGCCATATCTACATATGATATTATGTTTGATGAATGCTATGACATCTTTCTCCTTGACTTGCCTGTATGATTCGGCTTCTATCCACTTGGAGAAGTAGTCAGTCATTGCTAGCATGAAAACTTTCTGTCCGGGTGCTTGAGGTAGTTTTCCTACTATATCCATGCCCCACTTCATAAATGGCCAGGGTGCGGATATGGAATGTAGTTCTTCGGATGGTGATGGATATATGGTCCGTGAATCGACGGGCTTTGCATTTAGAGCTAAAATCCAGGCAATCGGCTCTTAAGGTGGGCCAATAATATCCTGTTCTGAGTACTTTGCTTGCCAGGCTTCTTCCACCTTTGTGATTTCCACAAGTATCCTTCATGGATTTCGATAATATCTGCTCGCTTCCCGTGGTTCCGGCATCCGAGGTAAGGTCCGGCCTGCGATTTCTTAAAAAGCACGTTGTCAATAATAGTATACGAAGCAGCTTTTATTTTTAGTGCTCTGGCATCTTGCTTATTTAAGGGTAGGATTCCCTGTTGCAGCCAGTCATAGTAAGGTTTCGTCCAAGAATTAGCAATGTAGATTGGGAAACTTTCATTTTGTTTGTTTATTGCAGGTTCTAATAAATGCACAATGGGTATTTTGTCAAAATCAAGGGGACTAAAGTTGGATCCTAGGCCGGCTAAAGCATCGGCCTGGGTATTTAAGTCCCTGGAAATTTGGTCAATATCAAAGTATTTAAACTTTGATTTTAGCATTTGAACAACATCTAGATAAAGCATCATTTTGGGGTCTTTTGCAAGATATATGCCATTTTACCTGGTTGGAGACAAGAAGGGAATCGGTGCGTACCTTTAAATTTTGCACACCAAGATCAATACATACCTTTAACCCGGCTATCAGGGCTTCATATTCTGCCTCATTGTTGGTGGCCTCAAATGCACAGCTTATAGCCTGTACTATCTTATCCCCCTGTGGTGATTTTAGTACTACACCTAGGCCTGTGCCCCTTGTGTTGGCTGCTCCATCGACAAATAGGGTCCATTCTAGGTCCGTTTGGTCGCCGGTCGTTTATTTACTTCTTTTATTAGGTCGGGTTCTAGGGTGGGACTAAAATCGCCACAAAATCTGCTAGTGCTTGTGACTTAATTCTTTGTCCTTGGTTCAAATGTTATATTGTATGTGCTTAGCTGGGTCGACCATTTGCACATTCGTCCGGACAATTCTGGTCTCCTAAGTACAGATTTAATAGGAAGATTTGTTCTGACTATTATAGGGTGACTTTCAAAATATGGTCTTAATTTTGTGCAACTCATTATTAAAGCTAAAACATATTTTTCTAGTAGGCCATACCGATCTCTCGCATCCAATGCAGACTTTTACTTACATAATAGACGTGGTCTTGTTGTCCGTCCGCTTCTTTGACCAGGACTGCACCGACAAGAAGATTTGCTGTGGTGACGAAAGTATATTGTCGGGGTTCATCTTTGACCGGTTTAGCCAGCAAGGGTGGAGAGGATAGGTATATTTTCGTGTCTTCAAAGGCGGCTGATGATCGGGGGTCCATTGAAAGTCCTTGTTCTTCCTTAGTAGGTTATAGAATGATTTGCATCTTTCGATGATCTTGAGATGAATCTGTTCAGGGGCCGCTATTCTTCCATCGGCTTTTGTATGTCCTTGACTGTCTTTGGTGGTTCTAGTTCCAGGATAGCTTTGATCTGCTCAGGGCGGCTTCTATTCCTCTCTTTGTCACCATGTAGCCCAGAATTTGCTCTTTGAGACTCAAGTGGCATTTTTGTGGGTTGAGCTTCATATTGAATTTTTCCAATATTTGAAAGGCTACTTCGGGTCTTTGACATGGTCTTCTGCCTTTTTTGATTTGACTACCATGTCATCTATATAGACTTCCATGGTGTCTCCTATCCGGTCTTTGAACATCATGTTGACTAGCCTCGGTAGGTTGCACCGCATTTTTTAATCCAAAGGGCATAGCAAAGATAACAATATATACCTCTTTCAGTGATGAAAGTTGTGCTTTCCTGGTCTGCTGGATGCATTTTTATTTGATTGAATCCGCTGGAGGCATCCATGAATGTCAACATTTCGTGGCCTGCAGTGGCATCTACCATTGCATCGATGTGTGGTAGGGGAAATGGATCTTTTGGGCAGGCTTTGTTTAAGTCAGTATAATCTACGCAGACTCTCCATTTGCCATTTTTCTTTTGGACGACTACCACGTTTGCAAGCCGGTCCGGGTACATCACTTCCTGATCATTCCCATGTCCAATAGCTTGTCAACTTCTTGGTTGATAATTTCGTGCCTTTCTCGCAAATTTTCTTCTCTTTTCTTTGTACAGGCTTAAAGGATTTGTCAATGTTCAACTTATGAGTAATAACATCAGCATCTATACCAGTCATATCAAAATGTGACCAAGCAAAACAAGACATTTTAGTTTTAAGAAAGTCGACCAGATTTGGTCCGATTGAGTCGGTGCATCGACCCTACAAGTACTTTCTGTCGGGAATTCTGGGTCTAATATGACTTCTCCTGTTTCCATCTGTGTTTGTGCTATGTATTCTTCCCCGACAGTGACTTTAATTGCTATGCAAGAGACTTACCTGACTTTGAGGGTTTCAAAGCCTGAGTGTAACATTCCTGAGCAGTCCTTTGTTCTCCTCTGATGGTGGTTATCCCCCATTCTGTTGGAATTTTCACGCATTGATGGTATGTTGATGGGATTGCTTTGACATTGTGGATCCATGGTCCGCCCAGGATTACATTATACGAGGATAAGCAATCCATTACTCCAAATCTTTCATATGAAGCCAGCCCTCCACATAGGTAGGCAGGTGATTTCTCCCAGGGTGTTTTTTGTTTCTCCACCAATCCAACCAGACGCTGGATTTCTTTATGATCTTGCTTTCGTCTATCTTCATAGCTTTAAGGACGTCAAGCATCACCAGGTTGATTGAGCTTCCTCCATCTATCGGGATTCTTGATACTTTGGTCGTGTCTTGATTTGCATTGTGATTACCAGTGTCATGGTGTAGACTGATATTCCTTGCATCCGAGTCATCAAAGGTGATAGCGAGGCAATGACACGGGCTTGGGAGGAGGTTGAAGTCCGGATTCCCGGATATCCTCTTTCTTTGCAGAGTGGTCGGACCACGATTTCGATCCTCCATTTATGAATTTGACTTCATAGATGGGAGGAGGAGGAGGAGGATCTCTCGCCGCTTCCTGGATCTCTCTTATTTTGTCCTTCATCTTTATTCTTTGACTGCTGGATTATATCTTTCAAGTAGCCTTTCTTTAGAAGATATGCCACTTGTTTCCCGAGTGAATGCATTCTTCTGTGGTGTGTCCGATGTCTTGATGGAAGTCACACCATCTTGTTGGATCTTTCCTGGGGTTGTCGGATTTCTTTGGCCATCCGATCGTATCTCCCGGGTTTTCCAGCGTTTGATTAATCCTGCAGTATTAATAGAGAAGTTATATTCAGGAATAGTTGGGAGGCTAGAAAGGTTACCTTTATGCTCTTGTGTCATATTGACTTCGGATCGTTCGGGCTGGAATAGGGTCTTGATCCGGGATTGCCTCCTTTCTCGGTATGAACTTTTCCCGTTGGTGTGTCCATAGCCTTGCTTTCCTCCGGATGAGTTCGTCCCGAAGTTGAGATCTTCTTCTAATCGACATGCTCTAAGGCGATGGATTGGACAAAGGCAAAGGTTGGACATGCTTTCTTGGTTAGATCTGCATAGATGTCACCACAAGCGGACTCCTTGTCCGAATGCTTCTCTGCTTTGTTTCTTCATCGCATCTTGGAATGGCCACCTTTTCTTTGACAAATCGCCAGAATTCCTTGAGAGATTCTTCGGAAGTCGCTTTATCCCGAACAGGTTGCTTGGTCTCTTGGCCATATCTCCGCTACTTGCGAATTGTTGATTGAAGGCATTGATCAATTCTGCAAAATTCTTGATACCTCCATTTGGGAGATTGATGAACCATTGTAATGTCGCCTCATCGGGGTTGTGCCAAAGCCTTTGCACATACGGACTTGCCGAGTTCACCGGGTATTGAGGCAACCAACATTTTTTGTTTGAATATGGCAACATGATTTTGTGAATCGAAGTTCCATCATAGGTTCTCATGGATGGGACAAGAAAATTTCTTGGGTAGATCAATCTTTGCAATTTCATCTCGCAAAGGGTGAATCCGCAAAGCATCAACTTCTACTTGACCACGAGTGCCGTACTCCGGGTATATTTTCTATTTTGTTGTGGAGTTTTTGGATTTCTGAAGCATAGCCATCATTATTGCGGCTTCGCTTTTGTTTGTCTCATCATTGGGAATAGTTGGAGTGCTTGGATAATGTATCCTTCTCCGGGGTTCCAAAATTAGAGAAGTCTATGTTTTTGATGATGGAGGAGAATGGGGTTCCTGGTTCGAATCGGTCCTGGAGCCCGAAGCCCGATTTTCCAATTTCTTCTTCAGGCTAGACTCGATTCCTTCACTATCGATTTACACTGAGCCGCTTTCTCTTGGATTGTTTCCAATTCCTTGATTTTGGCCAGAGCAGCCGCTAGTTGTTGTTCAGCGGTGAGTTCTACCATTTTTGTGTGTGGATATTAATTGAAAGATAATAAGGAGAATTTTATTGGTTGAAGAACTAGATGCCCCACGGTGGCGCCAATTGTTTTAGCGAGGATTTTCCCGAAGGGATCCTAAGCTATTTATATAGTGATCAGGGTATCTAGTTCTATAAAATTAGAGTGGAATGGATAAATGATAAAGAATGAAACAAGTATGATGGATAACGTTTTTATTACTTTGATAGACCGGGCACAATATTGTATGAATATCTGAGAGTTTTAGAGTAAAAAGAAGATAAAGTATGGATCAAATTAATAATGAATGCCTTTACAATTGTTAAAAATCTCCTATTTATATCTTTCTCTACCGTCCTCCCAACGTTACAACGAATAACGTTGTAAATGTATAACGTTCTCCCCAAAGGTAGGAGTTGTTGCCGGAATAATAGGGCATGCTTCCTATTAGTTCGTTTGACCCGTTCTTAACTTAACCAATCCTCAGCTTTTTCTCTTCTTTCCGTCCAGATTCATGGATTAAATAGTTTTAGGTTTGGACTTAGTCTTCCTTGAGAATAGGGCATGGTTATCTGGCTTATACAATCGCATTTCTTGTTTATCTCGCTTAATCCAGTTTTTTTTAGTACTCCGCCAAGCTATGATATACTGACTATCAGGCTTCTTTTCCAGGAATTAGTAGTCTTCTTGCCACAATATTCTTCAACAGCTAAATAGTGGTCAGATTTGTCCGGTTCTTGTCTTGATCAATCAGGCTTGTTGAGTCAGGCCAGGTTATGGTCAGACCAGGCTAAACTGGGCCTAACAGTTTCCTATGAAGTACTTTTTAATGGAGCTCCTTTAAGGCAATTTCAACCTAAATGTGGGTTAAGACAAGGGGATCCTTTGTCTCCGTTTCTCTTTATTCTTTGTATGGAGGTGCTTTCACATAATATTGGTGGTGCCGAACGTGATGGTATTTTGAATGGGATTTCTTTGGGTCGTAATTCTATTTCGATATCTCACCTTTTCTTTGCTGATGATTCAGTTTTTTTCCTCAAAGATAAACATGATGCTTTTAGTCGACTCAAGAAGATTTTGGATGATTATTGTATAGCGTCTGGTCAGGTTATTAATATGATGAAATCAGGTATCGTCTTTAGTCCAAGTACTACTATGCTGTCAGCTACTAACGGTCTGAAGATTCTTGGCATCAATCATCATAATGGTATTGGCAAGTATCTAGGGATCGTGGCCGATGTCGGAGCTTCCAAATCAATTATTTTCAACAATATGATTGACAATGTTAAACGCAGATTGTCCTCTTGGAATGGTATTTTCCTCTCACAGGCTGGAAGGTTAACGTTGATTAATTCGGTATTGTCCTCCCTTTCTAATTTTATCCTATCGGTGTTCAAAATACCGGTAAGTGTGACTAACAAAATTAATTCTTTGTTGTCACATTTTTGGTGGGCTGGTACCAAATCAAATACGACTATCCACTGGTGCAGTAGGAACTTCCTTAGTTTGCCTAAATCTGATGGTGGTCTGGGAATTCGAAATGTTAAGTGTATGAATCAAGCGTTGTTGGGAAAATTGGCATGAAAAATTTTTACCTGTCGGTCTACTTTACTTAGCCGGGTGTTCTTTAATAAGATCTTTTGTATTAATACTTTGGACCATCCAGTTGCTATTCGTAATGGGACAAACTCGTCCTAGGGTTGTAGGAGCATCTTACATGGTGCTGAGCTTATTCTCCCTAATCTTGGTTGGCAATTTAGTTCTGACTCTCCCCTTAATGTTTGGTCTTCGAAGTGGATTGATGGACTATGCCCGTCCGGTATTACCAGTTTTGGTTTTCAACATCCGTCTTCGATGTCTGACTTGTTGATTAAGGACCTTGTTCTTCCGTCACTTGCTTGGAATAAAGAGTTAATTAATGAAATCTTTGAAGAGGACTGGGCTATTAAAATATGTGCCATGCCTATTTGTCACTCCGTTAAAAATGACTATGTTTACTGGGTTCATTCTCCGACTGGAGAATATTCTGTTAAAAGTGGGTACGCTATTACTCTTTATGATCACCTGAATAAGTTTCCTTCTGCTAAGGACTGGAGTAGAATTAACCCTTCATCTAAGGTTTTTTGTAAAAGGAAACTTTGGCATCTCCCTGGTCCTCATACTTGGAAAATTCTTGTATGGAGAATTATTTCAGGTACACTCTCTGTCGGTTCTGAATTTGCTCGAAGAAAGATTAGTGTTGAGTATTCTTGTCCGTTGTGTCGGAATTTGGAAGCCATGGAGACTCGTAATCATCTTTTCAGGGACTGTGTTGTGGTTAAGAGATTATGGGCTGCGTCCCCTCTAGGTATTAATACGGATAATGTTGACTCGATTCTTCTTGGTGATTGGCTCATTAATTGGTTCTCTTATTTCTCTTCTTTGGATGATGCGTCTACGCCAACCATTTTATTCCTCTCTGTTTTGTGGAGCATTTGGTGCACTAGGAATAATATTATTTTTAGGGATGCAGCTTTCTCAGTGGACTATTTCTTTAATCTTCAATCTAATATCGCGCAGACGGCTATTACTGCTATGAATCTTCCGTGTCCTCAAGTCCCAGTTGGTAGGACTTGGGAGGAGGATGTTAGTTGTTCTCTTCGAGAAAGTATCCGGAATTGTATTCCTTTTTATTTGGTGGGTAAGGGAGACCATTGTCATGTTATCCGAGCGAAGGTTGATGCGAGTTGGTTTCAATCATTGCAGGCGGGTTGTGGTTAGGTGGCTTACGATGGAAATGGTTCTGAGCTTACCAAGGTTGCGTATGGTTTCGCGGCTGAAACGGCTCTACAGGCTGAAGCTACTGGAATTCGTGATCTTCTTGCTTGGGCCCTTCGCTCCAATTTCTTGCACTTTGATGTTTCTTCTGATTGTTTGCAGATTCTTCAAATTGCTGGTGTGGAGAAACCCCATCACAAGACGAGTGGGCTTATTAACGATATTAATTTATTGCTAGCTTCTTTTCATTGTATTTGTTTTAGTTATATTCCTGGTAATCTTAATAAGGTTGCCCATAACCTTGCTAGGAATGCTATGGGTTTGTAGTGTTACTTATGATTTTACAGCTGCCAAAAAAAAAAAAAAAAAAAAAAAAAAAAAAGTAAAATCCACAGTTCCCGAGACAACACAAGACTACTGAGCTTCTTCCCTTTCAATTTAATAACATACTAATCAAGTGTAGATGTCCGACAAAAGAGTTACTCAAATCCTGAGCTCCTTGCGTTGGCCTGTAGTTGACTCACATTACATTTACTGTAAGCATCAGCATTCAGCATTCAGCATTCTGATCCGTGCTCATACTACAGGCACCTCAACGCCATCCTATATTTCACATATTCTATCTCATGATCAAACAGCAAATACTGTAACTTTAATCAGCACTTCTGAAAGCTTAATCAAGTCAACAACCCTACTAATGTGTCGGCAAATTACTGTGAACCTTACAAACCAAGCAACAGAAATTAGAAATGTAACATAGTATTAGTAGTATCAACTATCAAGCAGAACCAATATAGTGCATCGGTATTTATGAGCAAGCTAGCTTCTGGTTATCTACTTAGAGCGCGCCAGTCAAAGAGGCCATCCGACGGCATATTCCCTCGTGAACTCCAGGTACCCCACACCCTCGAGGCTGAATCTCAACATAATAAACTTGGGTTGTTCTGCATGAAACAGCACCACCAACTCAGCATCCAACTCACTTGCCTTCTGCAACGACTTAGCAACACCCGCATCAGTCCATTGAAAACTTATACTGCAACTTTCTCCTTGTTCCATTGCCCTACTTCCATCAGCCTGTAATTAATATTAATATATATGAATACGGAAATTTTCCTTTTAGTTTTATACAAATCAATAGTACGGAGTATATGTGAAGTTACCCTAAGCATTGGATAGGTGGCAGTCCATGAGTAATCGATTCCTACCCTGAGAATTGCAGTGTTGTTCGTGATTTCAACTGAAACTGGCACACAACATGAAAGTAGATTGTTAGAGATTAGAGTAAGACATCATTTTCCACCTTTTGTTTGTTATTTCCAAATAAGAACCTTCTTGAGGCGCTTGTTGCTGGAGTAGATATTGAATCATTTGCCTGAAATCGTTAGAGGGTACAGTCGCTGTAAAGAAGAGCGACATGTCTGGAAACTTGAGAATTTCAGCAACGTTACTGCTCATATCAACAAAAATCCCTCTAGTATTTTCATCTCCTTCTAACAAACAACAAAAACAAAAACCACGCCTCAGATAATTTACAGGCAACATTGTAAATTAAACATGAGCAAATGCGTGTCAAGGTTAATGTATGATTACAGTCACAATTGCATTTCATGATGGATAACAGAAAGCTCGTTCAATATATGATGCCTTAATTTCCGAACATAACTAGACCACATCGATAATAATTAGTCCGTAATTCCTCTTAGTCTATTTCATGACGGATAACAGAAATTGTTATATTTGATATCATCAAGATGACAAGATTCCAAATGTATGATATAATTGTTTTACAGTTCTTTACAGAATTAGTATTGTTTTAGCCAGGTTAGATTTTTTTTTTTTTGCGACTCAAATCGACAAATATCTTCCATTAAAGTATTAAGCCCATTACTCCCTAAATGTGAAGAACGCGATATAGGAGTATTGAACAAGTTAAAACCGAACTAGAAAAACAGCAAATAAAACTAAAATAAAGCCAAGAAAGAGGAAAATTTTACCGACTAAAGCACGGATATTGAGTTCATCAGTCTGTTTACGATTGGCAAGATAAACAGTAGCCTCATCTTCGACATCAGCCAATTCTTGAGAAAATCCAAGAAAACTGAACGTCTTCCCGTTCAAGGGCCTGGTGCATCGAAACCTAGCTGGATTTAAGCGTAGATGTCCAACAACATAGTAAATATAGGGTAGAGGTCCAACAACATAGTAGATGGATTTCTCAACTGTGATATCGAAACCATTATCATCAACATCGATCCTCCCTAACCCTTGGCTACTGAGTTCAGGATTACTCAGAAATTCCACTGCAAATTTCAGATACTCAGCAGATTTCAGATGGCAAACAAAAGTCCATGGTGATTGATTCAATTGTGAAGGTTCGGTACTGTTAAGCATCATTTCTTGGGAATATTCATCAGAAGATTGAGAAAGGAAATCATCAGTTAGTTGGTATTGATTCATCATTTCTTGATTTTCTACAGTCGGAAACTCAGAAAACATAGGAATGTCGTCTGTGGGTACTTCTAGGAAAGATCCACGTGCAGGCCATGCAGCTTCATCGTCCAACATTCTTCTTAGAGTTCTGAGATTGAATGGCGGGTCTTCGTCAGAGGATTCAGAAGGCAGATCAATGAATCTACTTCTTTCTGGAAGTGACTGAGACATGTCTGGTAAAGCTTGGGACGTGTTTACTGAAGGCGGGATATCTTCTTGAGTGGTGGAGAAGTCTTTCGAGGAGGCGGAATCATTGGCAGAAGCCGAGCTTTCCTCAGAATCAGACATGGTAATGTTAAGCATGTTTTCTTGGGAAGCTACACTTTTTTCTAATTCTTGATTTTCTTCAGACGGAAACTCGGAAAACATTGGAATGTCGTCTTTCATTTCTCCAAGGGAAGATGCAGAAGCCGAGCTTTGCTCAGAATCAGACATGGTGGACTGATGCAGTGAGTTTTCTTGTGAGAGTACGGAATTCGACAAGACGGAAATAAAGGAGATGGAAGTAGTGAGAAATAGTAGCGGTTGTTCTAGTGATTTATTTTGATATGACAGGTAAAGGCCAGGTGTGGTAGTTTATTTATAATATGGTGGCACATACAGTCATACACTATTGGCGGGAAAAGTAGTTAGCTAATCTGTTACTACAAGTTAGTTAAAAGATTTTGCGGAGTTGTTAGTTTTTTTACTGTGATTGTCTCTTCTCCCTTAAAGCAAATGAAGCGACATCACACCATAATTCTCAAAGTTGACAATACCACCAAGACGTTTAAGTAAGCACGATGCATTTTCAGGTATTATCAACAATGAGTGAGCTCCATGACATAGGCATTATCACGTGATTCCTAACCATCGTCTCACTCCATATTCTATCACATCGCCCAAGTAAACAACCCCGATCAAAAACATGGGGACTTATCACTAAATTTTTTGTTTGTTCTACTAGGAAAACAGTTAGTCCAAAAGATCATAACATTGAGCGGTTTCGAACTGTATTTCACGCTTACCTTCTCTTCCTCACCCCTGAAATCACCCTTTGGTTTGTATGCATCATTAATAAAGGTTGGAATTGACAATTCATCAAGCACCTTCTAGTCAGATTGTGATTGAGCTTTTGGTAATAAATTGCATTCAGATTTAGGCTCAACGACAATATGTAGATTATCAAAAGTTTTATATTGCACATTCAGAGTCATATTGTACAATACCATCAGCGTACCAATAGGAGTTTAGATACCAGCGAAATCAATTACCTCTCTGTCTAGTTGATTTTATCAAACACCTGTTGGGCGTCGCATAATTTGATGGACTCAACCACCACATAATGAGGAGTGTGTGTTAGAAATAATGTGCCAACTGCTGATACGACCTACGTATACTGTAAGCATCAGCATTCTGATCTGTGCTCATCCTATATTTCACATATTCTATGTCATCATCAAACACCAAATACTGTAACTTTAATCCGCATTCATTTGCAAAACCAGTTTACTAAACTTCCAGATTCATATTTATCCGCATTATTCATTCTGAAAGCTTAATCAAGTCAACAATCCTAGTAATGTGTCGACAAAGTACCGTAAAATATAGAAAATGTTAACATAGTAGTAGTAGTAGTATCAAACAAAACCAATATAGTGCATCAGATTTATGAGCAACCTAGCTTCTGCTGATCTGCTTAGAGTGAGTCGAAGACTTTACCGCAACACAATCCCTCGTGAACTCCAGGTAACCCACGTCCTCAAGGTTGAATCTCAAGATAATATAATTGGGTTGTTCTGCATGAAGGAGCACCACCAACTCAGCATCCAACTCAATTGCCTTGCGCAGCGACTCAGCAATGCCAGCATCAGTCCAGTGAAAATTTGTACTGTAACTCTCCTCTCCTACCATTTCCATTGCCCTACTTCCATCAGCCTGTAATATATGAATACGGAAATTTTATACAAATGGACCATAATCTTTCTTTGTTGCAAAAATGAATGGTATAGGTCAAGTTACCCTAAGCATGGGATAGTTGGCAGTCCATGAGTAATCGATTCCTACCCTGACAGTTGCGATGTTGTTCTTGATGTCAACTGAAACTGTAACATAAGAGTAAGACATCATTTTCCGCATTTTGTTTATTAGTTCCAATTACAGATATTTCACATTGAGCATAAATTAAGAACCTAGTTGAGGCCCTTGTTGCTGGAGTACATATTGAACCATGAGCCTCAAATCGTCAGATGGTACAGTAGCTGTAAAGAAGACTGACAGATCTTGAAACTTGCGAATTCTAGCAACGTTACTGCTCATATCAACAAAAAAACTTCTAGCATTTTCATCTCCTTCTAACAAACAACAAAAACAAAAAACAAAAAACAAAAATCAGATAACAGACAACACTGTACACTTGAGTTGTTTTCTGCCAGATCATATACAATTTGGGTGTAGAACAGTTATATGGGTTTGAGTCGAGTCAATTCAGATTAGGTTACCTGATACTAAACCATTCATCAGCTGAAACAAATTATGATGGGAAAGCAGTCATACTTACATTTCAGGACGGATAACAGAAAGATCGATCAATAATTAGTCCGTAGTTCCTATTTAGTCTATTACCTTTCCTAAATTATGAAACAGTGAAATATAAACAACTAAAGAAATTGTAACATTTCATATCATCGAGATTCCAAATAATTAGTCCGTAATGTTTTCCGTGATCTTGAGAATATGTGTGCTATTCTAGTCTGGTTAGAGTTGTTCCGACTCAATCGACAAATATTATCTTCCGTTAAAGTACTAGACCAATATTACTCCCAAAAAGTGAAGAACGCAATATAATGAACAAGTTAAACCGAACTAGAAAAAAGTTAAAACAGCAAACAAAAATTAAAATTAACCCAAAAAAGTGGAAAATTTTACCGATTAAAGAAAAGATAGCGAGTTGATGAGTCTCTCTAAGATTGGCAAGATATACAGCAGCCTCATCTTGGACATGGGCTAATTCTTGAGAAAACGCAGCAAAACTGAATTTGTTCCCGCTCAAGGGCCTGATGCATCGAAACCTAGCTGGTTTCAAGCGTAGATGTCCAACAACGTAGAAAATGTAGTATTGATGTCCAACAACACAATAGTAGGTCGGTTTCTCAACCGTGATATTGAAACCGTTATCATCAACATCGATCCTCCCTAACCCCCGCCTACTGAGTTCAGGATTACTCAGAAATTCCACTGCAAATTTCAGATACTTAGCGGAATTCATATGGCAACTAAAAGTCCAGGGCGATTGATTCAATTGTGAAGGTTCGCCAATGTTTCTCGAATTTTCTTGGATATCTTCTTGAGTGGCAGAGGAGTCCGAATCATTGGCAGAATGCGAGTTTATCTCAGAATCAGACATGGTGTACTGACGGGGTGATGGGTGTTCTTGTCAGTTGTCGGAATTCGACAAGACGGAAATGAAAGAGATTCAAGTAGAAAGAATACAACTATAGAAGGGGTTGTTCTTGAGATTTTGTAAGGAAATGAAATTGTACTTAGATAGGTAAGATGGTTATGGTACTTATATTATGTTAATGGCGGGAAAAGTAGTTATTCTGTTACAAGTTACTTGATTATGTTGTTTGTTGTTAGATAATTGTTGTTACTGTAATTACCAGTTATTCGGTTAGACCGTTGTTGCTACTTCATTCCGTATTTTTTTCTATTTTTTTGTTGGGTTCCTTATGTTGATGATAACATGCCCATTTGATTTGTGTTATCTTAGTTTACCTTTTCAGGATTAATGATGTAATCAAGCTTGGATTAAGAAGTGTTGAAGTTGTTATTATTCCCATTGTAATTAGTCGTGTGTCATCTAATGTACAAGCGAGAAAGTTAAGTATAGTAGAGTAATAGAAACAGTCCAGATGACTGTTGCTTTCACACGCAAACAGCTGCTTGGATTATGCCACAACTCGTAAAAACTTGAAGTCCCTTTTATCTTTCAAAAGCTTTCACGTGACTTATTTTTCAAAGATAAAATATCAGATTTTTATTAAGGAGTAGTCTTCTTTAAAGAGTGGTTTGAATTATTCAAAATGTTTCCTCTTTATGCAAATTCAATCCTTTGGTTTTTAAGAAAACAAAAATGCTTTTTGCCATATTGGTGTTAACTTGTCATCATGTGACTTGTCTCACATCCTTTGTTTTCTGAAATTGCATGAGCATTTAAGGTTGTCTTTCAAACCTTCTTTATCTATTCTTACCTTTGCAAAAGACTCCTTTTTGGTGCAAGTTTTGGGTGGTTGCTATTGCCCTTCACATGTGAGGTCTTTGACCCTTCAAAACCCTAGCAATCCCTTCACTCACCTCCTCTATAAATACCGAGTCCCTCCTTCATTTATTCCTAAGACTTTTCTGAATTAATTCTTTCATGTTTTGCAAAGTGTTTTTAAAAAGCTTAAAACCGTGTTCTTTGCAAAATACTTTAAAAGTCTTTAAGTGTCTTCAGTTTCTACAGTCGTGGCCACTGTTACTTTTCTATACTAAACTCTCTTGCTTAAAAGTGTTGATCTTGTAAAAGTTGTCCACCTCTATTCTTTGTTAAGAATGTGTTAGTGGAAACTTGATCCTTTACATTTTAAGTGTGTTAGTAGAGTTTAGGACGGAGTAGTCTTTTACTCTTGACAACCGGAGTAGGTTGTGAGTTGGGAATCGGAGTAGATTGCGAGTTAGCTTGTCAAAGAACGGAGTAGTTCTTGTACTAGCTTTGCAACCGGAGTAGGTTGGCGTCTTTTATTACAAGGGTCTTTTAGTTGTCGGAGTAGATCACTAAAGGAAGGTAATAAAAAGGTAGATTGGACGTAGGCACTTGAGTTTCTTGCCGAACCAATTCAAAAATCTCGTGTTCAAGTGTTTACTTTATTTCCGCTGTTTTTACTTTGTTTGTTTGTATTGTTTCGCTTAAACTTAGAAGTAACAGTTCATCATACTGTCGTATTTGGTCTGCAGTAATACTCCACAAACTGAGACAAATAGATACAGTCAGAACGATTGTTGCTTTCATACTTCAGCAAACATTCATTGTGATACTTGTTCAATCTTTCAATATTATTCAAAGTATCCTCTAATCTCTTTTGTTCACTTAACTTACTTTAATCCAATAAAGTTGAAGTTAAAATTTTTTAAAAAAAGAGTACCTAATTCACCCCCTCCCCCTCTTAGGTACTTGAATCCATAAACTCAACAATTGGTATCAGAGCCTCGTGCTCTTGATCGAGGCTAACCGCCTTAGAGTTTGATTCGTGGGTAATGGATTCCGAGAAACACTCCAAGATTCCGGTCTTTACCGGTTCGAATTTTGGATGGTAGAAACTCAAAATGGAACATTACATCAAAAGTATCGATTATCAATGTTGGAACATCATCCAAAATGGACCTCTTGCCATTGAGGAAACCGATATTCTTAACGGTTTCACCAAGACAAAAGAGGAAAGAAATTACAATGAGAACGACTTCAAGCTTGCCGAAAAGAATTCCAAAGCAATGTCGATTCTTCAACGTTGTGTTGGTGAGGGGGAAGTTAGTCGAATCTCCGGGTGTCCTACGGCAAAATCTATTTGGGATTCCCTTGTACTTGCATATGAAGGGACGTCCCAAGTAAGAAAACACCGTATTGACCTTCTCATGCAACAATATGAAATGTTTAGAATGTCAAAGGACGAGTCTTTAAATAGTTTCTCTTCACGTTTTTCTTGTATTATTAATGAGCTTCAAAGTCTAGGAAGGAATTTCGAGTCCGAGGACATCATTCGAAAAATCCTTCGTAGTCTAACTCCTAAATGGCAACCTAAAGTCACCGCCATAGAGGAGGCTAAAGACTTGTCAACCCTATCTCTTCATGAACTAATGGGATCACTAATGGCTCACGAGTTTAACCTCGATAAGCATTCTAGTGAGTCATCAAAGGGAAAGAGTCTCGCCCTCACATCTTCTCCAAGTGATGAAGAAGATGAGGAGGAAGACGAGTTTGCTATGTTCACAAGGAACTTAGCCGGGTTGGTCAATGGACAAGGTAACAAAAGGTTCACTAATAACTACTCGAAAAAACGCTTTCCTAAGAAACGACCTACCTCCACCGTGGGATGCTTTAAATGTGGTGATAAAACTCATCAAATTAAAGAATGTCCCAAGTGGGAAGAAATCAAATCTAAGGAAAGAAGAGAAAAGGTTAAAAAGGACTATAAACATAGAGTCATGAGTGCTATATGGGGAATGTCCGACTCCGAGGAAGATGAGGAACTCATCGAGGAGGAACTTGAGGCTAAAATGTGTCTTGCAAATCATGGTAAAGAAAAAGTCTCAAAAACCTCAAAACTTGAACACTTAAGATGCTTCATGGCTAACCCCGACGATTCCGACTCCGATTCCGACAACGAGGTAAATCATCTAAAGGCCAAGGCTAGAACTTACTCCAAAGAAAAAGTATGTAAGCTTCTTGATCAACTTCTTGATAAGTGTCGGTCTCAAACTAATAAGCTTGATATAATGCAAAATGAGATTGAGGAAATTGCTCAAGAAAACTTTAACCTTAAAAATGAACTGAAAGCAACAGACAGTGTCACTGTCACCTCTGAGGCTTATGATGAAGTAAAAAGAGTCAACAAATTGAACAAACAATTGACTAAAGAACTTGAGTGTCTTAAAATGATCCCCACGGATGTCTCTGACCTTGAAAATGTCAACACCACTTTGGTGATGCAAGTTTCCTTGCTAACCAAGGAACGTGATGACCTTTTGAAGGACAAAGATGCTCTCAAAGATGAATTGGATGACCTTGTGGTTGAGATTGTAGACCTAAAAGAAACAATTAATGTCGAGACTGTTGCTTCTGACCAAGATTTAGACAAGTCAAATAAAAAGATTAAATGTTTGGAAAATGAAAACACTTGTCTAAAAGGTGAGGTTGTTTGTCTCAAGAATGAAATAGAAGTCCTTCATGATAGGCTTACTTTTCTTCAAAAAGGTATGCCCGAATGTAGCACTTCTAGATCTTCTCCTCATCATAGATCCGATGAATTTGTTGATCTAAACAAACGTCTTGATGAGATGACGTCTAAATATGAAGAGTCCAAAGAACGAATCATGTATCTCGTGTCTAAACTCAACAATCACACCCATGACTTCATAGTTGAGAAAAGGTTGTCTATTGAAAGTGTTAACAATGATGAACTCAAGAGAGAAAAAGAAAAGAATTTGCATCTCCTCTCACGTGTCAATGACTTGACCAATGAACTTGTTAGTGCTAAGAATATCACCGAAAAATGGGAAGGAAGTCAAACCGTGTTAAACTTCCTCACAAATCAAACCGAGAGATGTAACAAAACTTCTGGTTTGGGGTTCAAATGGAACAAATGTCAGATCATTGCATCCGAAAGCCTAAAACTGATTTTAGAAGGAGAAAGTATGTTGGTCTTCCCGAATACATTATTTGCAATTATTGTGGTAAGAATGGTCATGTCCTCAACACTTGTAAAAAAAAATTTCATGACATTAACAAGAACACCAAAATAATTAAGCAAGTATGGATTAGGAAAGACACCATAAGATATGTTGATCACAAAAGGGGACCCAAGTTTGTTTGGGTTCCTAAACTCAAAGTCTAATCTTGTGTAGGGCTTGGTGAGAGGCGGCCGCAATTGGTACTTGGATAGTGGATGCTCTCGTCACATGACGGGTGATAGAAGCCAATTCCTCTCACTTAAAGCATATGATGGTGGCACGGTAAGGTTTGGTGACAACAAGAAAGGTGAAGTAATTGGCATTGGAAAAGTTGGTAAGTCATCCTTACTTTGTGTCGACAATGTGCGGCTTGTCAAAGGTTTGAAGCATAATCTCCTTAGCATTTCTCAACTTTGTGATAAGGGTAATGTCGTTGAATTTCGTGCTAATATGTGTCGAATTTTTGATGCCACTACTAATGAACTAATACTCGAAGGAAGACGTGTCAAAGATGTTCACTTAACTAATTTGAACTCTCTATCCGGTCACACCATGTCTTGCATGAGTGTAATGAACAATGATCCTTGGTTATGGCATAAAAGGTTTGGTCATGTTAGTACAAAAACTCTTAATACCCTTAAAAGACTTGATTTAGTTGAAGGCATTCCTAATATAAAATTTGACATTGATAAAGTATGTGATGAATGTGCTAGAGGTAAACATGTTAAAAGTTCCTTCAAATCCAAAAGAATTATGAGTACATCTCAACCTTTGCAACTTTTACATATCGACTTGTGTGGACCAATGAGAACTAGAAGTAGAGGTGGTAGTCGTTATGTGTGTGTCATTGTTGATGATTACTCTAGGTTCGTTTGGGCACTCTTCCTAAGCTCTAAGGATGAGACATTTGATGAGTTTCTAATTTGGCTAAGAAAAATTCAAAATAAACTTGGTTTAAAACTTGTTTCAATGAGAACCGATCATGGAACCGAATTCGAAAACTCATCATTTGGTGCTTATTGTGATGACAATGGTGTAGACCATAACTTCTCGGCTCCTAGAACCCCACAACAAAATGGTGTGGTTGAAAGGATGAATAGAACCCTAGAAGGAATGGCTAGAACAATGTTATTAACTAGTAAGTTGCCTAAGAACTTTTGGGCCGAAGCGGTAAATACCGCTTGCTACATTCATAATCGTGTCATGATAAGGAGTATTCTAAATAAAACTCCCTATGAATCATTACGTGGAAGAAAACCCAACATTTCATATTTTAGATGTTTTGGAAGCAAATGTTTTGTTCACAACAATGGTAAAAACAACTTGGGTAAGTTCGATCCACGTAGTGATGAAGGAGTATTTATTGGGTACTCCGATCATAGCAAGGCCTATAAAGTTTACAATAGACGAACCTTGTTAATTGAAGAAAGCATCCATGTCATTTTTGATGAATCTGGTGTGCTTGGACAGGTACAAAACATGGATGATGATGATGAGGACGACGATGATGAGTTTGAGATTGGTCTTGTTCGAAAAGACTTCGTGTTCACGGATGAAGAAGCTCCCAGCACTGAATTGCAACAGACACAGAGACTGTCACCTTCAAAGGAGAGCAGCAACTCAGGGGGAACACGTAGTACTTCTGATTCCTCTCTGGAAGCAACAGACCCAACGACTGTTGCTTCTACCTCCAGAACTGAAGAAAACCAAAACAGTGAGGATGAAGAACCTTCCAGGCCAATAGAAACATCCATCACTGATCGATGCAAATGAGGGGAACAAGAAACTATTGTTCCAAAGAAGTGGAAACATCAAAGCTCTCATCCACTCACTAATCTCACAAGTGATCTCAACTCGGGAATTCGAACAAGATCATCCCTCAACAATCTTGCTCATCTCAATGAGTATTGTGCCCACAATGCGTTCCTATCTCAAATTGAGCCTTCAAATGTAACAGTCGCCTTGACTGATGCAGATTGGGTGCTTGCCATGCAAGATGAGTTCAATCAATTCAAAAGAAATGAGGTATGACACTTAGTCCCTAGACCACCTAATCGTACCGTCATTGGTACTAGGTGGGTCTTTCGCAACAAGCTTGATGACTCGGGAGAAATTGTAAGGAACAAGGCTAGAATAGTGGTGCAAGGTTATAACCAACAAGAGGGTATTGATTACGATGAAACCTATGCACCGGTAGCTAGACTTGAGGCCATACGATTACTTATAGCTTTTGCGGCTCACAAAGGCATTAAACTCTTCCAAATGGATGTCAAAACCGCTTTCTTAAATGGATATTTGGAAGAAGATGTCTTTGTAGAGCAACCACCGGGTTTTGAGAACAATGATTTGCCTAACCACGTTTTCAAATTAGACAAATCTCTTTATGGTTTAAAACAAGCACCAAGATATTGGTATGATAGATTATCTAAATTTCTTATTGAAAATGGTTTTAAAAGAGGCTCCGTTGACAAAACATTGTTCTTGAAGCAACAGTCCAGTGAACTGTTGGTTGTACAAGTATATGTTAATGACATCATATTTGGTGCAACAAATGAACTCCTTTACTTATATTTTTCGGAACTAATGAAATCGGAGTTTGAAATGAGCATGATGGGTGAGCTAGGATTCTTCCTTGGGCTCCAAATTAAGCAATCTAATGAAGGAATAATGATCCATCAACAAAAGTATATTAAGGAAATGCTTAAGAAATTTGGGATGACTAATGGTAAGCCTCATGATACACCTATGGTAGCCGGGTCTAAATTGGACAAAAATGAACTCGGTAAGAATGTTAGTGATAAGGTGTATAGAGGTATGATAGGCTCACTTCTTTACTTGACCGCAAGTCGTCCCGACATTCTCTTTAGCGTTTGTTTATGTGCTAGGTTCCAAGCAAATCCGAAAGAATCACATTTCAAAGCCGTTAAACGAATTCTTCGGTATTTGATTGGAACACAAAATCTTTACCTATGGTACCCTTTACATTGTCCTTTTGATCTTATAGGTTTTTCGGATGCGGACTATGCGGGGTGCACGGTGGATAGAAAGAGTACCTCCGGAATTGCAACGTTCTTGGGTCCTTGCTTGACTTCTTGGGCCTCAAAGAAACAAAACACGGTAGCTCTTTCTACGGCCGAAAGTGAGTACGTTAGCGCGGCACATTGTTGTTCTCAACTCCTTTGGGTAAAACAACAACTCTTGGATTTTGGTATTATTTTTGACTCCATTCCTTTAATGTGTGATAATACGAGTGCAATAAATATTTCCAAAAATCCTATTCAACACTCTAAAACCAAACATATTGATATTCGTCACCATTTTATTCGTGATCATGTGGAAAAAGGACATATTAAACTTATCTTTTGCAAAACCGAAAATCAAATTGCCGATATTTTTACTAAGCCACTTGCAAGAGAACATTTTGAGAAATTTAGACTAGAAATTGGGTTAATTAATAGCTTGTGATTTTTAGTATGAGTTTTACAAAATTCCTTAATTGATTAAATTAAATTTGGATATATGTTATTAAGTGTTCTAAGTGCATTGACATCATGTTTGGACCAAAATTGACACCGTATTTGTGAGTCGGTAATCACTCAACCTCATATCTAAATTTACGTTTATTATATGCTACCTTGCGTTTTCATTTCGAGTGATTAAATTTGTCTAGATGGGCCAACTACCTCACTTACCTTATTAAATGGGCCATTAACTACCCCAACATACCCTCCACTCCTACCCGTCCAAACTCCTACCCAAAATCCACTAACCCTTCATCTCCCAAATCCACAACTCCCTCATATCACCTACCCTAACCCACCATGGTAAAAACATCATTTAACACACCCATACCCACCAAACCCACAAAAATTACCTCCCCTGTCACATCAAAACCGCCTACATCACCAACTCCAACCATGCCTCCTGTCAAAACATCTTACGCCTTTCCTCCACAAACCTCAAACACGACATCAACAAACCCAGATCCACCTAGCCCTCAACCATCACCAAAACCCACTGACCCTCCATCATCCGACGACATACCCATCTCCACAATGGTAGGACGACGCACTCGTGGTGGTCGGAAGAAAAGCTCCACTGTTCCGAGCTCCTCCTCTGAACCGGTTACTGTATTGGTTGAAGATGTTGAAGATGAAACCGAATTTGACTTGAATGAAAATCCGTCGAAATCCGGCGAGTCTGACTCGACTCCGGCGAAAAAGAACAACAAAAGAAAAGAAAAAGCCTCCTCCTCTCAATTACCCCCAATATCAGAAACTCTCGAGCAAAGTAATGTTGATAACCCGATTATTGATACCCAAATTGAAAATCCCTGTGAACCTCCTCACAAAAAATCGAAACCATTGAAGAAAAAGCTTGTATATCTTGCTCCCTCCGACCCGGTATCCCTAACCTCGAAGTGGGATCTAGCCATTGTTTGGGCTCACCTTGAGAGTATCGACCTCCCTACTTCCATTTACAAAAATTGTGAAAGGTTGATGAACATCAAAGCAATTCACTCTCCTCGGGTGTATAATCAAACATGGTTCGAGCCGCCTGCTTTTCACTCTGTCCGTGATATGGTTTTAGCTCAAGGTTGGGAGAAGCTGTTGGAAATGCGTGAGCCGGTATTTGTGAGCGAAGTAATACAGTTCTTTGCAACTGTTAGGGTTGATAAATCTGGTGAATTTGTTACAGCTAAGGTGAACGGTAAGCCTCTAAAACTGACTCAATCTGATTTCGCTACTGCTCTTAATATTCCTGTCGGAGGATACGACAAACTTCCCTCCGAAACTTGGGTAGCTTTACCTTATGCCTCACCCCTAAATATCGCCCAAACCGTTTGTCCCAAAACCGTTTCTCCTGGACCCGTGAGCAACACCCAAATCCCACCTCCTCTTCGGATTATTTTCAATATGCTTTGTAGGTCAATTTACCCTTCGGGTGATAGAGGAAAACTCACCATTGCCTTACAATATTTAATCTATCACATTGCTACCCATAAGAAGGTGAATCTAGTTGGGCTAATGTTTAAACGTTTTCATCTTATCTCGACTAAGCTTCGTCGACCTTCTTCTAGCTTGATTCATTTACCCTATGGAATGTGGTTATCGGTTGTGCTCAAGGCACACGGGGTTTTAGTGAATACTAGCTTGGGTTCATTGGATATGTGTGATGTTATGAGTGATGGGCAAATGGGGAAGATGCTTATCAAGGTTGAGAATGATGAGTTAATTTCTGTGAAAATTAAGAAGGACCCGGAAGTTGGGTCATCTAGTCAAGGGAATACGGGTAATATGCGGGATGTACTCAATGCCGTGGCTGAGTTAGGTGCGTGGATTAGGGAAGATGCTCGTCAAAAGGACTTGGCAATCTCGGCCCTTGCTTCTACTTTGGACCTCATCCGTGGTGAGGTGGATATTATTTCCACCCTTGTGTCAACAAAAGAGGTTGGTGAAGATGCTAATGTGGATGATGATCCGTTGGGTAGTGGCTCGGATGGTGAACAAGCCTCCTCTCCTTAGCCTTTCCATCTCCTCTCGGCCTATTTACCCTTACCCGTACCCCCTTATTTTGTTCCACCGTGGTTGTGCCCTCTAAGACTTGTTTTCTTGCTTGTTATTTTGAACATTTGGTGGTGTATGTTAAACTCTATTTAGCTTTGTTGAACTTTGATTAACTTATGTTTAATCCTTGTTTATGTGGACCTTGTTACCTTGTCACGATTACATGTGTCTTTTTGTGTTTTCTTGTGAATTATCTGCACTCTAATGCTTTTGACATCCCTATCCGTTTGATGATGTCAAGAGGGGGAAAAGGTAAACTCATGCTTTGAATCTCTTTGCTTATTGATTAAACTAATGGCTTGTCTAACCTTCTTAGCTTGATTCTTGTTTTGGGGCAATGTAAAATTGTCATGGTAATTTGATTCTAACTTTTGCCTTAGGTAAGGTAATATTGTCCCTTCTCTATCATTTGATCTTGCTTGCTTAAAAATCTTGAATCAAGGTGTTTACATTGTTTATACATTCGTTTGGGGCTTGTCATCATCAAAGGGGGAATTTGTTGGGTTCCTTATGTTGATGATAACATGCCCATTTGATTTGTGTTATCTTAGTTTACCTTTTCAGGATTAATGATGTAATCAAGCTTGGATTAAGAAGTGTTGAAGTTGTTATTATTCCCATTGTAATTAGTCGTGTGTCATCTAATGTACAAGCGAGAAAGTTAAGTATAGTAGAGTAATAGAAACAGTCCAGATGACTGTTGCTTTCACACGCAAACAGCTGCTTGGATTATGCCACAACTCGTAAAAACTTGAAGTCCCTTTTATCTTTCAAAAGCTTTCACGTGACTTATTTTTCAAAGATAAAATATCAGATTTTTATTAAGGAGTAGTCTTCTTTAAAGAGTGGTTTGAATTATTCAAAATGTTTCCTCTTTATGCAAATTCAATCCTTTGGTTTTTAAGAAAACAAAAATGCTTTTTGCCATATTGGTGTTAACTTGTCATCATGTGACTTGTCTCACATCCTTTGTTTTCTGAAATTGCATGAGCATTTAAGGTTGTCTTTCAAACCTTCTTTATCTATTCTTACCTTTGCAAAAGACTCCTTTTTGGTGCAAGTTTTGGGTGGTTGCTATTGCCCTTCACATGTGAGGTCTTTGACCCTTCAAAACCCTAGCAATCCCTTCACTCACCTCCTCTATAAATACCGAGTCCCTCCTTCATTTATTCCTAAGACTTTTCTGAATTAATTCTTTCATGTTTTGCAAAGTGTTTTTAAAAAGCTTAAAACCGTGTTCTTTGCAAAATACTTTAAAAGTCTTCAAGTGTCTTCAGTTTCTACAGTCGTGGCCACTGTTACGTTTCTATACTAAACTCTCTTGCTTAAAAGTGTTGATCTTGTAAAAGTTGTCCACCTCTATTCTTTGTTAAGAATGTGTTAGTGGAAACTTGATCCTTTACATTTTAAGTGTGTTAGTAGAGTTTAGGATGGAGTAGTCTTTTACTCTTGACAACCGGAGTAGGTTGTGAGTTGGCAATCGGAGTAGATTGCGAGTTAGCTTGTCAAAGAACGGAGTAGTTCTTGTACTAGCTTTGCAACCGGAGTAGGTTGGCGTCTTTTATTACAAGGGTCTTTTAGTTGTCGGAGTAGATCACTAAAGGAAGGTAATAAAAAGGTAGATTGGACGTAGGCACTTGAGTTTCTTGCCGAACCAATTCAAAAATCTCGTGTTCAAGTGTTTACTTTATTTCCGCTGTTTTTACTTTGTTTGTTTGTATTGTTTCGCTTAAACTTAGAAGTAACAGTTCATCATACTGTCGTATTTGGTCTGCAGTAATACTCCACAAACTGAGACAAATAGATACAGTCAGAACGATTGTTGCTTTCATACTTCAGCAAACATTCATTGTGATACTTGTTCAATCTTTCAATATTATTCAAAGTATCCTCTAATCTCTTTTGTTCACTTAACTTACTTTAATCCAATAAAGTTGAAGTTAAAATTTTTTAAAAAAAGAGTACCTAATTCACCCCCTCCCCCTCTTAGGTACTTGAATCCATAAACTCAACATTTTTTAATACCGGTTTCATCCCTTTAAGGATAATACATTAATAGTATAATACCCCATAACCAAATGTGTTTGGTGTGGTGGTTGCTCACCTCATCCCTTAACCATGAGGTTAGGGATTCGATCCCCGTCAATGGGAATGGAGCAAACTCTTTGGCCAACCGTCGGTCTAGGATCGGATATCTGATCCATGCTCTGCTTACACCATATCTAGTAAGAACCTTTGATTTTTATTCAATTTTGATATTTCATGAAAATGGTTGTGAATTCTAGTTTTTCCTCGGTTGAGGTGTACGATTAGGTGATAATACAACCGGTATACTTGAGATTTTCTGATTTTTTAAAGTACTTTCACCCTCTTAATTTATCACGAATTAGTCATTTTTATTCTATTTTGATTTTCTGATTAGTAAGCTTCTTCCCTATCAATGACACTAGTCTTAAACCCGTGCAAATTGCACGGGTGCGCTATTTTAAATTTGTTATTATTAAGAACGTAAGAAAATAATGATTTAGGTTATTATTGTTTTGATATTTTGTGTCATAAATACATGTTAATCTAGGTTTACTATTATTACCTACACAATCAAATCATACCATATTGCATACAATATGCTGGTTATATAAAAGATTTTGTCTACTTATACCTGTCATGAAATTTCATTAAGCATGTACAACATCGTATACATACAATAAACCGTATTGTATATTTTAACTCACCCCTTCAATATATTAACTTGTGAAGATATACATTTTGGACTTATATGCAATAATCTGAACATGGGAATAATAATAATAATAATAATAATAATAATAATAATAATAATAATAATAATAATAATAATAATAATTATTCTTATTATTATTATTATTATTATTATTATTATTATTATTATTATTATTATTATTATTATTTTATGAATGGATGCGCGCAGCTTTCATTAAAATAAAAATAAAAGTTTACATGAAATTGGTGGGGAGCCGAGAGACAATCTGGGCTCCCACACCCTTAGCAATAGCAAAGCTAAGTCTAGTAAAAATGTAAGCGGCCACCCGAGCCCCCGCATCCCGAGATACCGAGAATTTCGGATCCGCTTGAGCAAGGCAACAAAGATCCGAACCCGACTCTCCAAGTGAAGAGAAAGAGAAAGGTAGGAAACCATAACCCGCTACCGCGCACAAATCCCCATACTTAGCACACTTTCATTTGGGCAAAGATCGGCGACAACCCGGCCCGCACAAAATCGCCAACCCGGTCCGAGTCAAAGGTGAAGAACTGTCGGTCGACGCACACATCACGCCCGTGTCCCAAGAATAAAGCAATAAATCCGCAGGACGAAGAGAGCCACCATGCCCATCAACCAAACCGACATCAACCTCCTTCCCGCAGTAATACGGATCTATAGCGGATGTCGAAAAGAGTGTCCCCGGACAAGGTTATGCCGATGTTTAACGTCCACAAGATACCGGACAAGAAACAGCGTGGTCCCCAAAAACATCCCAAAGAAAAAACCCGAGAGCAAGCGGGGACGGGGCCTAGATACCGTGAATAACGGAACACCCGACGATACCCCAAAGACACTACGGTAAGTCCTCCCGTTCATAGTCTGACCCAACCCCGAGATAGGAACCGCACGTAACCAATCGGAGGAGTGAGAACCTGCCGAGATCGCTTATAAAGCAAGGCGGCGCGCGTGTCAAAGAGAAAACAGACTACGAGGCGGCGAAAGAACCATCGTGAAATAAATATCTCGCAATTTCTTCATAAGTTTGGGGGCGCAATTTCACTAGGGTGACCTAATATACCGAACACCGTAGTCGCAGAAAACACTGCGCGGCATCATCAAAAGCGGGACCAACGGCTACAATACCGGAAGGGCCGAGGAGCTTAGCCCGCAAAACCAGGCGACTGACAAGCGGGACGCAATAAAAGCATAAAATAAAACATCTCCCGCCGCATAGACACCAAGACCACCGAGATGAAAAGGGAATGTAGCAAGGCGCCACTGCCAATCCCCAAAACCCGGCCCCGACGCGGTGACAATACGTTCCAAGCTAGAACGCAGAGCGGCATCAAAAGGAAGATGGACAGACCCAAAAACACAAGGGGAGCAAGTACGAAGGGAGAAGTAGAGCTTAGAAATACCAAGATAAGCTCGAAGAAGAAGCAACTCACATTGCGGGTCCTCAATCCTCGCAACCAAGTCCATTAGCTCAATGGTCTTAGTTACTCTCGTCGCCACAATCTCACCGCTAAAACCAGGACAAATCTTGTGGTCCTCCCAAAATCTGTAACACCGCGCGGTGGCCGAGAAATAGAAGTGGGGAAAACCCCGGAAGCCGACTCCGTGGATCCTCGGCGAGGCCAAAAGAGCTCCGTCTTGGAGACATTAAGATGTAATCCAAAACTAGGGCCATCCAACATAATCAAGTCCAAAACCTTCCCCACCTCCAAAGTATCACCCACGATGGTGCCATCATCTAAGTACCAAGCCTGCAAAGTAAGGTCAAAAGTGTCCCGGATCTTGCAAACTAACGGATGCAAAACCAAAGCGAAAAGCAAAGGGCCCAAAGGATCACCCTGCTGAACACCCTGACAAGACCATAAGCAGTGCTCCCCATAAAAAAGGCGGGCCGGGCTGGAATAACAAAACTCCACCCAACGGGAAAGGGCCGGCAACGACGGCGAACCTCTGAAGCATGGTCGAACGATCAACAAGGTTGAACGCATTCGAAATCAACCAAAGAAACATAGAAAGCCCCACCTGAGTCCCCCGATCCTCAACAAGCCGGTTCAAGGCATGCAAGATAGCCTCTCCTCCACCGGACACCCCAACCCCGAATCAAGCCCATCAAAATAAGAAGATAAGGACGGACCAACCATAGAAGCACCAACCTTGGAGACAAGCCGTCTCCAAACCGTACCAACAAAGAATAGACGAACCCCACCACCCGGTTTAACGAGTGGCGTGAGAGGAGCGCTAGCAATGTACTCACCCGGGAGGAAGAGGACAACGGCCCTCAAGAAAAAGATTAACCACCCTAGTAATAGAAGTGATCAAATCATCTGAAATAGCCATAACAGCGCCACTCAAACAATCCATAAGGTGCTGGGCACGAAAACCATCCCTCCCACAGGAAGTGCCACGAGGGAAGCTCCTAATCATATCCAAGACCACGACCAAAGAGGCAACCGAGAGGATGATTATCCCCCGGACAGAGGAGGCAAAAAGGAGGCGGGGCAACGGGATGCTTCTCACGAAAGGCCACAAGAGTGGCATCGGAGTAGGGGCGACCCCGGAGGAAGAAAGCACTCGTACAACGGCGGTATAATGGCCATCAGAAATCTTCCGCCGACATTGGCGGAGGTTAAGCTCACTCAAATCCAGCTCCTCATCCACGAGAAAAGGAAGAAGGACCCTCATAAAAACACTCCTAATAACCGCAAACCCCCTGGTGTCCCCCAAGCAAGTATAGCCCGGCAATACACTCCTCCCGATGCGACGCCGAATAGTCGTCCGACACTCATGATTACTCCGAGGAGCAAAAGTCCTGAGCAAACAAAGGGGTAGAACAAGCAACCGAACCCAGCGGGAGAGATCACTAGGGGCATCAAACACCGCATCCAAGGCCCCTTTCAAAGCCCGAGCAAACCCAAGACGACACTTAGGAGGAATAGATTTGACGGTGCGAAGGCCTAAAGACAAAGAAACGATCCAAATAAGATATAGACCACTGAACGAGCTCTACACTATCATCAGAAGAAACCGAAGTAGAAGGAGCCAAAGGTATCGGAATACCATGAATATGGAAGGTGTAAATGCCATCAACACACCCCGGATGCTCCACAATATCACCCCGATTATGCCGACATCTAGCTCTAACAGTACGGGTCATAAAACACACCCCACACAACAAGAGCCCCATCCGTCTCAAAGAACTATCGGCATTGGAATAAACAGTCAAACTATCAGAAAGAGTCTGCCGCGTAAGGTCCAACGCCCCGTCATGACAATGTCGGACCCGAAAATGTTTCTGCCAAGCCGCCTTTGTAAGGCCGTTACCGAAACCATCCCGACACCCATGAAGACCCGAAAAAGGACAATGGTACCTAACTAGCTCAGGCATGAAAGGACAACAACCCAACACCCTTCCTTGCGTACCACGGCGTCGAAAAGTCGACCACCAGTCAAAAAAGATAACCACCCGCAGCTTTAGAAACGGCCCAAAACCCTCCACACCAAGTAAACCGTAACACCCACAACAACCAAAACCCACCCACACAAGGCAGTGGCAGCGGCGGCAGTGGCCGGTCTCAGGCAGAAGCTCCGGCAACCGCAAAGCACGAACAGCTTGAAGAATAACAAAACAGTAGCAAAAAAGAAACGTAAAAAATATAAAAAAGAGCGAGAAGGAAAACGAACCCACACCGGCGGAAGTAAAATCACAAGGCTGCCGTCAGCCCCCACCAAATGGCCGGCGACTTGAGGTCTGGTGACCACCTGGTGATGGCGCAGGCCGATAATGATCGCAAAGACGGCGACGCTTATCCTTGAAAAACGACAGACACGCAATCCCTTCACAACCCGGACCCACCGTATAAACAACTGCCCCTGACCGGCGACGTGAGGTCTAAAGGTCGACGTGGGGTGGTTGTTGGCTGTTGACGGCGGAAGAAGAAACAGAAAAACACTGCCCTAAACTCAAATGGCAAAAACACGAAGCCCTAGACACCCCGTTACTGCAACACCTCAACAAACGCCGACACCAACAACGGCGAGGAAGGCCGGCGTGAAAGACGACAGCGGCGACGGCGAGTAACGTGGCAGAGACAGCGGCTGGGATCGTGCAAATGCCCTAGACAGCGGCTGGGATTATTATTATTATTATTATTTTTATTATTATTATTATTATTATTATTGTTATTTACATTTGGGTTGAGTCATGTACTCGATGTAAGTCTATCAAAACTTGACCCGATCCGTTTTTTTAGGATCAAAAACTCGTAAATTTTGACTCGTAACCCGATTGTCCGAACTTTAAACGGCCGGTTATTTTAAGGTTAAAACATAACCTGGCCCATTGGGTAAAGATAAATCAAAAATATTATATAAATAATATTGATATTTATATACTGCTATATTTGAAATAAAAAGTACAAAATCAAGTATTTTAAATTAAAAATTAATTTAATTTTATATCACTTTAATATCATTTAATAATAATATTATTAAAAAAAATTAAATTTTACAATGTTTAAATTTATGTACGATAAAGAATAAATATAATTTTATTATTAGTATTAACTATAATTTTATTTTAAAAAAAATGTTTTCGACTTAAAAATTGCAAAATAAAAGACATTAGAAACAGGGATCCATCCCGTGTTTGACCGACTCCCTATTCCAACCCTACTTATATGACCCAACCGCGCATCCGACCGATCAAGTGACCAGCCACATTGCAAATTGCATGGGTATGCTATTAAGTTTTTCTAATATTATAGTGACATTTTTTTTGGCAACAGGAAAAGAAGGTTCCTAATGATCACTCATAGCTCTTTTCGCAAGGACATGAGCTCTTCTTTTAAGATTCCTACGAATAAAACTTGATGCGTGTCGTTTATAAGATGTTTTACACCTCATTTTACACGCATTTCAGAGCTCATTTATGTAGTTCTATGCAACTATTTGCCCCATTTCGTCTACTTTCGTATTGTTATGTAATATTGCAGATTTATGCGGAAATGAGTGGAAATCAAGCTAAATCCGTCCCCGAGTACCTTGCATTGCATTTGACGTGAAGTATTTACTCAAGAAACGAACTTGGTGCGTATTTCGAGGTCCGAAAGACAAATCCACGAGAATTAAAAGCGGATTATCAGCTACTCTAGTCGATCGACTGGACCCTATGGTCGATCAACCAGAGCCCGACTTACAGGAACTCTGTTCAAACACCTCAGTCGATCGACCAGTCATAGTGGTCGATCGACCAAGCCGCTACTCTGACGCAAACAAAAAGATCGAGAATAAGGAAGCCCAATGTGTATTAGGTTTTGCGAATAATGTTACGTTATATTTCTATATAACGTAACCTGACATTAAGCTTTAGGCATTCAGTTTTCATTCAGCTTTCATCCAGTTTTAGTTTATCATTAATTAGGGTTTGGTTTTCGAGTTGAATCATTCAATACAATTTCTTCCATTCGTGCTTTTGATTTTCTTCCCGCAATTCTTCTACTGGTATTCCTTTATTCATTATTTCAGTTTTATTGCCCTATTTCGTTTGTAGCTAGAATTGATAGATTAGTTTCCCGAAGCCATAATTATCGTTTTATGCTAATCTTTTGTTCCGTTAATTTAAGCATGAATTCAGTAGTCTATTTCGTTAATCTTGTTGTTGTTTTTACCAATATCATGAGTAGCTAATTTATTCGTGCTAGGATGTAGGGAATCGGTAGAATTAGGCAGCAGTAGAATGATACGACTTGAATCGCGCCATGGTCGATCGACCGCACACCCTGGTCGATCGACTGGCCACGTGAGGTTTTGCTTCGTTTTAATTGATTTAAATTCTTTATTTGACGAATCGAGTGCACGCGACTAGTTGAATGCTCAAGAAATGACCGACCCATTAGATCGGAAGATAGGGAAAGTTGTTAGACTACCAATTAAAATGACTAAACTATGCTAAGATCGAAAGATAGGTAAAGTTTAGGTTATTAATCACTTTTCAGGACGAGAGTCAGTACTAGTGATATTAGGGATCCGTAACGAGATCGAAAGACGCTACTTGTTAAGAGTGGACCGAGAGGACCTCTTGTTTTCCCGCCTCATGTGTTTATTTCAGACCTACTTAGTATGCTGCTGCCGAAACTACAGTGAACCGATCATCTTAGTACCCCTTTTATATTTGATTTCATACATTTCTTTAGTTTATTGCTTATTAGTTATAGACCAATTCAAAACAACCCCCACATAATCGTTACCTAAGACAGAAATTAGACAACTAATAATTACATCTGCCTCTCTGTGGTTCGACCCTGCTACCGCTATCTATAGTTGTAGTTGGAAATTATAAATATTATTTTGGTGCATAACGACAGGCATCAAAACTAATGTATAAACGGTGAAAACTTGCTGAAATAGAGATCATATATTTAATGATGCCTTTAATGTGATGATGCTTGCATTTCTTTCCTGCCCACTGCAGCAACAAATTGAGACAATCAGATGAACTTCCAAGTGTAGTATACCCCTACGCTTATCCCATTGAAGCACCTTCAGTACCCTAATTGCCTCCGCTTGAAGCGGTAATTCAGCTTGTCCCTTATACTCGCCTCAAAGCACAGATCCCCTAAGACTCCAAAAACTACCCACCCAAAAGCGGCAGTACCAAAGACCTCCCAGCTTGCATCCACCATTACTCTCATCATTCGACAAGAGCTAAACCGATCAATAAGAAAGAACGAGTATCCTTCCTTAAGCCGCTTTACCTTAGAGTCGAGTCCCTTAGACCCCTGAGAATCATTTTGGAGTTCCTCTATGTTCTCTTCACCCTTCTTAGTCTTCTTCATAGCCAAGGAGGCCAAATTCGCAATTGGTTAAAGAAAACCTTCGGGAAAAACACTTCTTCTCTAAAAATAGAATTATTGCGTAGTGTCCAAATACTTTGCAGAACAGCTAGGAACTATGTTACATAGTTCTTACGATCCTTAAGATTATTCAAATAAGTTATCCAGTTAATAATCAACTCTCTTATCCCCAAAAAACTGTTTGTTTCGTCATGATGCCTAGCGCGGAGCCAAACCAAATTCTCGCGGAGATCTCGCAATCTCTAAAGAGATGCTCCAGAGTCTCATTCTTCTTATCACACATGGTGCAGGATGGGTCCCATCCAAAGTTTCGCTTAACAAACTCACTCCCAACCGGAAGAGATCGAACTGGTGATGATTGATACCTGTCAAAGTGAGTATCAAAAATAATATTTATAATACCTAACTACAACTAGCAAGTGGTAGTAAGGGTCGATCCGCAGGGAGGTAGGGAGATAATAGTCGCTTTATATTTCAGTCCAAGGTAACAAATAAGGGGGGTTTTGATTGGATTATGTCTAAGTCTAAATGCGAAAATAAATGAGCAAATAATAAAAATAAATGTAAACTAATGACAAAAAGGAGCTAGGATGATCGGGTCACTACAGCTTCGATGGCACATAAGTCTAGGTAGGTCTCGAAATACAGTCGTGGGTGATGGGTATAACAAGTCCTCTCGGTCGAAGTCAACTAATAGCCCCTCTCGGTCTATGCTATTAGTCCCTAGGTGTCACTAATACTAACTTTCGTTCTTGACTAGTGATCCTAATGCCTAAATTACATTATATTTCGATCCATTAATTTAGTCATCTTAATTCGTTAATTAATGCCCTTCCCTATCTTTCGATCTACAGGTTGGTCAAAACTAAGCATCTAACAAGTCTCCTCTCAGTCTCATTGCTAAATATTGCACTCAACGAATCAAACAATGCTAATCAAACACGAAGTCAGTCGATCGACCAGCTACCCCAGTCGATTGACCAACTGGCTCAGTCGACCGACTAGTTAAGCCAGTCGATCGACCAAGCCCTAATGCGAGGTCACCTATTCTAATGCCATCTACGCTATAATTCGCCTACATCCTAGCAAAGGTGATTTAGCTAGACATAATAACGATAATAACAACAATGAAATTAGTAATTAAAACAATAGATGAAAGCATAATTGAACTAATTAAATTGATAAAACGCATAAAGCTATACTAGGGTTCAAGGGATCTAAACTAGCAATTTCTAAAACTAATAAAATAGTAAGAACAAAACTGAAATAAAGGAACAAGGATTACCGAAATTGGAACAAGCGAAGAATAGATCCGGAAGTAATGAGGATTTTAATGATAATCTAAATTGAATGTGAATGAAAACCTAAAGTAAAGTAGTCTAAAAACTAGATGATTAAGCTAATGAAATAGATGCCTAAAGAAACAGGAAGAGTTACGTTATATAGAAGAAGTAACGTAACCTAAACCAAAACCTAATTACAATATGGGCTTCCTCGTATTTTAATTTGCGTATCAGTTCGCGTGGTGGTCGATCGACCACTTGTACCAGTCGATCGACCAAGAGTGCTGTACAGAATTGCATTCTGACGATTCCTGCAGCGCGCACCGATCTTACAACAGACGCCATTTCTTCGGTACTTGGTCAAATCAGGAGTTCTATGCGGCGTTGGAAAGCTAAGAGGATAAGATTTCACCTCCAATTGGAATCACTCGATTATCAGCTCTAGAACTCGAGATATTGCCATCTGAATCAGGCTGCAAAATCGTGAAGTGCTTCTTTGCTTGTTAAACGCGTACGCACCCATGCTTTTGCTATCTTTAGGCCTTGAAACGCGCACCAAGCTCATTCCTCGAGTCAATACTTCATGTCAAATCCTATGCTAAACACCCCGCGGCAGATTTGGTCCATTTTCCGCCATATTCTTCACATTCCTACAAAATCACATAAAAAGGAAGAAATACACGAAACAAGGAAAATAGTAGCATAAACTACTTAATTGAGCTCTGAAATGCGTGTGAAATGAGGTGCAAAACATCATATATTAGACACCCATCAATGATCTTCCATACCAGAATCTTCCAAGATTGAGGCCCTGGTAGCTTCCAAAGAGTTGTTTTATAGAAAAGTTTATTCTTCTCATTTAACCTTTCTTTATCCTTCCTGGGCCCTTTTTTTTTGAAGTATTCCTCAAAGATCACCCCATAGCTGCTTTTAACGGTATAAGTCCCTTCATTTGAGAATGGCTAGAGGACTTCATCCTGAGTCCTGGAGAAAATGAGAGGGATAGCTATAATTTTTTTCTGCACTCTCTTGCCTAAATATCAAATTTATCATCCCTTTATTCCAGCCACCACCATTATAACAAGATCCTTAACCCGAAGATCTTGGATGAAGTTAAAACCCTGTTCAAGTAGATCGTCAACTAGTTCCGATAATCATCCATTGACCCATCGTGTACTCCAAACATTCAGATTCGAGTCAGTCCCCGGCTTCTAGGCAATATTGTCCAGAACAAAGGATAACCCATAAATAAGTCTTCTCATTTCCCATGATAAGTTTCCTGTATATCTAACCTGTAGACCATCCTCAAAAGCATCCCTTCCAAAGATCCTCTCTCTAAATTACGTTGAGCAGAAGAGGGATTTATCATCATTGTTAACCAGTCTCCAAGCGTGCTTATCTAACAAAGCTTGGTTTAAACACTCAATATTATGAATACCCAGACCACCCTCCCTTTTTGGTAAACTACTAAAGTTCCCACTACACCAGTGTATAGACTTTCTGGATCTGCACCCCACCCACCAAAAATGTGACAAAAGAGAGTTAATCTTCTTTGTCACACTTACCGGTATTTTGAATGCCGATAGAAAGAAATTTGAGAGACTTGATAGAACGGAGGAGATCAAAGTTAATATCCCGGTCGGTGATAAAAAATCCCATTCCAGGAAGAGATCCGCTTTAGCACATTTTCCACAAGACCCTTAAAGATATCCTTTTTAGATACTTGAAAATCAGTAGGCATTCCCAAGTACTTTCCAAAACCTTTATTGTTCTTTATTTTGAGAGCTCTTAGACATATCCTAACTTTCCTTAGTTTTGTGTTCGGACTGAAAATAATACCAGACTTACCTTCATTAATCACTTGTCCCGACACTCTGCAGTATTTCTTAAGTAAACGCCTTAGATGGTGAGCTGGCCGTCCCTTATCTTCCAGGAAAAAGACCAAGTCATCCGCAAAAAAATAAATGCGTTAAGGGTGTTAACCCTTTACAAATTCGGATCCCTCTAAGTTTCCCTTCCCATTGCGCTTGCTCCATATTACTTGAAAGGACTTCCATACACAAGATAAATAGATACGGTAACAGTGTGTCCCCTTGGCGTAAGCCACACAGTGACATTTTTGAAAAGCTTATTCTCGCATATAAATATCGGTATAATTGTTTCATATGTGATGCAATTTTTTTAAAAAAACACGGAGTATATTCTTTGAAAACTACACATCAGCAGATGTAGATACCTAGTATCTGTTGATTCCCCAAAAAACATTCGATGATTATCAGATTACAACATGCATACGAATCGCTACGTTTAATCGACAGTTTTGTATAACTATACGTCGGAAAACTCAAAACAATTTCGAAAACAAAACATCTTTAAAATATTTCAAAATACCTGGAGTGTTTAATGCACGATGACGGGGTCGCAATGACACTAACTAGAGTCAAAACTGACACCTGACCAAAAACCCACTCAAAATTCAAATCCCGACTCCAACAATGAGTCAAACCGAGTCAAACACAAAAAAAACATGCTAAGTATACACGGAATACTTGATGGTCAAGTACTATAATCATGACATCCAAAACCTAGGATAGAACAAACCATGATTTCAAGTGCGTGATAGTGACAAGACAGCTTGAAGACCCGCGAAATGGCCCGCGCCTCTTCGAGTAGCCCAGGTGGCCACGTCGCTCAAAACGCACAAAACCGCAGAATCTTCTATAAATACCCCTCAAATGCCACCATTTGAAGGTACGCGAGTGTCCGCCCCCTCTTTTCTCCCTAAAAATTCTAGAATCGACTTCTTAAGTCACAAACCGACACGTATTTTCGACCTACCGATCGGAAATACAAGCCATACACAATGTTTGGTACAGTCATCGTGCATTAAATCACTTGACCGACCATCTCGACCAACTACACAATCACTAAACTAAACAAAATACTCTTTACATTGCTAAAACGGTTTTCAACCGAGTTTTCCGAACTAACAAATTTTTACACTTCCGTCGATTTCTCGTCTTCAACCTAGCATGTAAGTATGAAGGTGTAATTAATCCTCTTCTTTCATGTCTTTTTATCTGTTTTTATGACCTTAACATGCTAAAACATGCATAACATGGTCCAAAATACTGATTGAATGAGCCAAAACCGAGTTTTGACCGGAAATAGAAGGCCCTAGTCACCACTAGGTACCTCGCGCCTCAATGGGGCATCCAGGTCATTTTACAACCAGTTTTTACCGTTTTAAATCATTTTTATGATAAATGTTTTAACAACAAAATCATGTTCATGACGATTTAATCCGTGTTTCGGTGATAATATTTTGTTATTTAAATTTTAAAAGGCATTTTAAAACCTTTTATTCATTTCTTTACATTTCAAAAACAACCATATTAGTCATACATGCATAATCATCCTTGGTTCCACATACCATGTCGGTTTACACCCGAGTACGATGATAGACATTGACTAATTACAAACAATGAACTTAACACGACTAGTTCATCATGAATGTTTTTGAAAACTATTTATGTCAAGCTTGCAAAACCGAACCCGACATCGAATATCGTCAATATAATGATGATTATTCAAGTCTCGTTCTTCATATTAGCATAAAAGTGGTCTAAACGACCTTTACAAACAAATATTGGTTCAAATACCCTTTTACAAACCGTTTTACAAATGTTTTCAATAGTCAGGAGAGGTCCCTAAGGATCGTCTGCTGCCTCGCGCCTAAACATGCCAACTGATTTCCAGTTTTCAAACCAGGACAGGGCCCTATGTATCACCCTAAGGCTCACGCCTCAATAGGGTGCCTGACGCAGGCCCCATTTCCTTTGCAGCACTTGTCTAGGACGATCTTGACTTCGGCTAACCCGAGTACAGGACGGATCAGATGGCAAGCCTGCCTTTTTACTTTGTATTTGAAAAAGGCCTTTCTAAGACAAATGGATCACGTTATGCACCATAAACCTAACTCGGTAATTAAATAGATGATTAATTTTCGTCTTGCATGCAAATCAACAATAAATCCAACTTCAGATCAATTAATTGATATTTGGATAAACAACCGGCATAGAAAGCTCACATATTAGGTTTAAACTTGTGGATGCGCATTCATGAATTTGCCCGTTTTATCAACTTTTGCATTCAACCAACCAAGTTTGATCAGTAGAGGTCGCTACCGCGGGTGGGATTGGGTGTCCGATTAAAGGGCTTCCCAATACGTACCTTCACCTCTTACTCAGAAACTTTGGATAATGGACGACCTTATCCAGAGCGAACGAGAGTCATTCTAGAGATAGGATGCTAAAGAGAGATGACTCCTTATCTTTAGTACCTATGTCAAACACCGCTTTTTGCCTTGGCTGACCTAGGTATAAAGTGGATTCGAACGGGTTCCAAGAATCCCACAAATGCTTGGTGGAGACTCCGAACATCTCCAACATCGTTTCGCGACCCTGGCTGAGAGGAAACCAACCGATCTAAAGCGATCCGGTCGAAAGCATTTTTACGCCACCGAGTGTGGCTTTCAGACTGATGCATGTCCACAGATTGGCTTGGCGTGCAGGTGGCCTATGTCCACAGATTGGTGACTCCGCTGGGGAGAACTAGGACACTTGTGTCTTTGTGATCCCTAGATGGTGAGACTCGAACGAGGTCTTGGTTGGAATGCATAAATTGATATTACGGTGATAAGTCGGGTTCCTTGTCCAGGCCCACACCCTAACCTTTATTGACCAATTGGCTCGTCCCGTCGGCGTGAGTTTTCTCATCCCCGCGTTTCGAATCCTGATTGCGTCAAGCATACCGTTGACTTTACATATTTCTGTTTCGTCAAAGAGCTTTCATTTCTTTCGTGCACGAGGCTAGGGCACCCTCCTTACACATTTTGTTTGGATTGGTATCTCTCTCAAAAATCGGGGTGTGATCGCATGTTGTGTAACCTACCCTATTAAGCCAAAACCCGTGTCATCATTATGCATAATATAATGAACTATGAGTGCTTATGTGTTATGTGATCATAAGTCCGTCCGTGTCATTTCAAACTTTCAAAACACCTTTTTGCGCCGTTACAATGGCCATTCCAAAACTCGGTCTTTTGCCGACCGTTGCACAACTTTTTAGGCCGTCGTAATGACGACTTTCAAACCTAATTTTTTTACAACCATTTCAAAAAACACGCCTTTTTAGGCCGTCGTAATGACGATTTTAAAACCCGATTTTCTACAACCATTTCAAAAAGCACGCCTTTTTAGGCCGTCGTAATGACTATTTTTGAGCACGCCTTTAGGCCGTCGTAATGACGATTTTCAAACCCGGTTTTCTACAACCATTTCAAAAAGCACGCCTTTTCAGGCCGTCGTAATGATGATTTTTAAACCCGGTTTTCACAACCGTTTCAAAAACATCTTTTTACCCTGTTATAATCGCCACGTCAAGACACGTATTTTAACCTGTCTCGCGCCGACACAACGGCTCTTTCAAAACCCCAAAATGACACACATCCTTTTTCGAGGCCTTTTCAAATCCCGAGGACCATACACCATCCCCGGGACCACAACCCTTTCAAATCTTTCAAAATTCAATTTTCAAAACGCTCGATTTTAGATTTCAAAGCCGTCTTTGGAAACAACACATTGTTTTTATAGCCGCCACAACTCGAACTTAAATCGTCTTTTGAAAACAAACTTAATAAAACTTTTCAATTGGCCGACCTTTGAAGATCCCTACTCTTCGAAAGCCATCCAGAAAGCAACAAATGAATCTTTTTGAAAATTTCTATTTTCGAAAATTTCAGTCCACCATTCTAATTCCGCCTCGTGTCTATTGAGTCAAAGCAAACTTAGTTATGGGTCTTTACTTATGAGTCGTCTCACCTCGAGACTCGTTCAACGACGTCACGCCCTTACATTGAACACGAGTCAAAGTATAACACCCACATACACCAAGGTGCCTTACCAAGACCACCTAATGCATGATAGTCCTACCATCTCGGTTACCTGAGGCAACGAATATGAAATAGACCATCAAAGAACGTACGTTAAATAAATAATTTAAGTGAATACATCAAAATCCAAAAATTGCAAAGCATGATACAACTGTTCCAAAACCAAACCAACTAAAGTAAACAAAATGTTTGACATAACAGCGGAAGAATTCTAAGTGACTCATGGTGACTCATGCCCACCGATCCCTCACGCATCCAAATCATACCTGCTCAATAACTGCTCACAATCCCCGAATGGATCACCACAGTTTTTAAAACAATTAAACAGGGTCAGTTATTGCATACACAATATAAGATAATACAACAACTACACTACACACAATTCTCCAGCACCGTCACATCACCAATCACCAAACTAGCCTGAAGGTCTAGTCTTGCCAGATTACGGTCGCAACCAGTAACCGACACCGCCAGTGGGGGACCGCAACCGTTCGCACCTAAGCCCCGCTCACAATACCGAGGGCAAACCCATGTTCCTTAATGTGCACATCCCCTCTTGTGGCGAGTTCCACAAGGGGCGAATCAAAGGCGTGAAGCCACTCCCGCAAGTGACTCCACTCGGCTGAGAGCGCACCTCGCGAACCACAGACAAACAACCACAACCAAATACGATATCAACATTACCAATTCAATTACGATATAGACAAATGCCATTAACCAACAATCAACAACCAACCAACCATCTCATATTCATGTAAACAATAACTGAGTAGGAAACCCTACCTGAAATGCAATCACCAAAAATCGACACAAGCAACAGATCAATAGTGCTCCTCTACAAAATCACCCCCGTCCTATCAACATATAGTCATAGAATCATAATCTAATACCAATAATATTCCCAAAATCCCCAAATCACTCAATTAGGGTTTAAACCAAAGTTAACGAATCAACATAAAAACTGTACTAGGATCTTACCCACAATACGACGGTCTCAACGGTATAAAGAATACTGACAGAAAGGTTTATATAATCTTTTCACGCGTTGCTATCAAACTCGGCAAAACCCGTATAAACCAATTTACTCGATCGAGTAACTGAGGTACTCGATCGAGTACCGCCTACTCGATCGAGTATCCATCAGGCAGAACCCACTCCAGAATGCAAAACTAACTTACTCGACAGAGTAAGCCTTACTCGATAGAGTACTAAACAGCTCATAAATCTAAGGTATTACAGTTTTCCCACCTTAAAAACGAACTTCGTCCCCGAAGTTCAAACCTAACCTATAAAACATGAACTCTTAACACCAGCAACTCCACCAACTATGCCTACCTTCACAACATGGCTCACGATATCATATCAACTACATTATAACCTCCCGACTCTAACTCCATACACTACCGAATACCATCCACAAAAGTCGTTAGCTCCGTCTCACTAACATATTTTCCACTAGCAAATCCAATATTAAGACAATCCACCAAGCAAGATCAGCCACCAAACGGAATGTTACATTCTACCACCCTTAAAATGAACTTCGTCCTCGAAGTTTACTCATACTCATAAATATCATCACCCAAACTGTCAACACTATCGAAGTTTAGTTACACTTATAATCGACATACTACTACAAGCACTGCCATTACCTTTAATAAAATCAACCACAACACAGATCCATCCTTTTTTCTACACCAACACTCAAACTTCCCAAATATACTGCAACAAGAACAACCATCAAACTCTTTTTGTCACATCCTACTCCTCTTAAGATAAATGTTACGTCCTTGTAACTCACTAATAGTAGATCCTTAGCTATATCTTCTCATTATCCTCATCACCCCCGCATGTCAATGATAACCGCCTTTAACTTCAACACCTACAACCATTCCTATATCCAAGGCTCTCTTACTCTAATAGTTCTCATACCTCAATTCATTCGGCACACCACCTAACCTATACCACAAAATCCTTAGCATAACCAATATTCCAATTCTTCCACAATACCACCAAAACGACATACTCCTCTATACATGCACTTATCTCCATAATAATAACTCACGATCTACAATTATTACACACACTGACACTAGATCCTCAAGTTTTTTTTTTTACTTTTATTACCGCAAAACACATCCATAACTTAACATGATACTAATTACCCACACTCTATACTCACTGTCCGAATAAATATTATGAACCACTTGCCACTTCCAGCTCAGCGCACACGTTCCACAAATCTCTTTCCACAACTATGTTAACCCATCCCTCATCTAAAACAAGATCAAAAGTACTCCAACAACATCTCACAACTCTGTCCTATTAACATGATATCACTATACCATGACAACAACCACCACATGCACAACTCTCTTCCATATCAGACTCTACCCTTACTCCCAAGCCGAAATTGTTAAGAAACATCAAAAAACAAAACAACCATCTATATGTCCAAACCGAAACTCATAGTAAACAACAGTAAACAAAACAACAATCTATATAACTGGTATGCACTTTCGAAAACTCGTCTCGTAAGCATTCCGCCTACTCCACCACAGCCGATGAGCACCTTGCAACACCGCCAACAACAGCCGCACCGCAGCGCGAAAATGTCTGCATCACAACACGAAGTACCGTGCCCGGATCACCACCCGAAGCACAACAACCTCATCGATAGTCATCGCAACTTATATTGCCTATAAACAATAACTCAGTACAACTTTCTTGACAAGAAAACTTCCTTAAAATCGCTCTACTAGATTACAAAGCAACAAATCATACGAAATAAACAGATAATAACCTTACAAATGTCATCCATACTATTAATCATGAGGTCGGAACGTCACACTATCACTTACATATATCATGAATACACATACAAGTATAACTAGCCATTCCAGATCACCCAAATAATCACTTTTGAATATCATCCCATTAGGTTACCGTACCGAACATATATTATGGAACACTCAGATAACAACTATATGACTATCGCATCATCCCACCACTCGTGAGGTCAGAACCTCACACAAACACTTACACAAGTCATAGACCCATAATCGAATCTAACTAACCAATCCCGATCACATAAGTTACCACCAAATAACGGTGACAGTTCATAAGTTTATCGTCAAGTGGTCGCTTAAACACTTGTGTCTACCTCTTAATTGTCATCTCTGTGCCGATACGGTCGTTCTGGCAGTAATTAGAGTACATTTGGAGTCCAGGTATAAAAATCGTCTTCATTTTCTAAAACCGAGTCAGAATGTTCTGGAATGTTCCGGATATTTCTATTCCATATTTTCCAATCTTTTGATCTTTGGTAAAATATCTCCCGTAATATTCACACAAAATATTAAGGAAACGAGATTAATCCGCAATTCCATAATAGAAACGCGGAAATCTTTCTTCCGCAGGAGGAAACCACTAAGGAAAAGACGCAGCAGGTGCTGCGCCTCTTCCAAGGGACGCAGCTCCTGCTGCGCCTCTTCCTCAGTCCTTTTCTGCGTATTTTTCGTATCTTTTCGAGATTCACTTCCAAAGTTTCTCCGAAAACCCTACTTCCTCCGTGTGATTAGTATAAATAGAGACCTTCGGTCTCACATATTTCTCACATGAGTGTCCGCCCTTCTCTTCTCCCTTTGCATTCTTGACCACGTTCTTACTTTTTGGCGTCTACGTGCTTGAACTTTCGACCACGTAAGCTCGGATCCTTCTGAGTACCAGTCTCGTTTTGCATGACCGACCAATTTGACCAACTCCACATCAATCAACTTTAATCAATTTTGTTCGTTTTCCTCCTAGAGGGCACTTTCGCCTACATTCGAGTCGAGCATCACTAAACGTTAACTTAGTTCATCTCGTTTCGTCAAACATGTAAGCCTGAGGGTGTAAATCCTTCTTTTGTTTATTGTTCTTTATTTTTGTAATCAATATTGTAAGATTTATGTCGAAAATATTCTTAAAACCGATTTGTAAACCCTTGTTTTAAACCCTTTTTACGGATTATCAGAAGACAACCGTCGAGAAAGGACGCAGCAACTGCTGCGCCTCTTCGAAGGGACGCAGTACCTGCTGCGCCTCTTCGTGAGTCTGCCGCAGTTCCTGCTTCCTTTCTTCTTCCTTCGTCTTTTGTTCGTCTGTTCGTTTTTTTTTGTTTCGTCTTTCAATTATTCTTTGTTTCATCGACACAATAACTTGAGTATGAAAATTTTAACATGTAAATAAATCATTAATGTTTAATTCATCTTTCAATCCCCGACTTAAATCCCTTATAATTCATATTTGCGGGTTTTTGTCATTAAATCAATTCGGGTTTTAGAGATTCGATTTACCCAGATTGAATATCTGGAATTCATCTTTGATATATTTGCATCTGTTATTTGCCGTCACCATCATTCATTCATCTTTAATAACCTGTTTAATCTAATTAATTTGGTTAGTTTGTTAATTTGTAAATAATCTTGTAAATCTTGTATAATTCGTTCTGATCAGTTTCATTCATGTTTTATCGATTTTATGACCTTATTCACATGTAAATAATCTGTTAATCACTTTCATCCGAGTCAAATAATATTAATCAAGCATTAAATTCACCAATGAACATTAACGAGATGCGGTTCCGGCTTCACAGCCAGAACTCAACCCAGGAACAGACGCAGCGACTGATGCGCATCTTCCAAGGGACGCAGCTCTGCTGCGCCTGTTCCTGGTTGATCTCTGTCCCTGAAATCCCGTTTCTGCTTTGACCTAGTTTTAGTTTACGTGTTTAATTAATTATTACTCGTATTATCACCCTTAATTTCTGTTCGTTAATTTATTTATTTTTTCTTTTCTAAAACCATTTGTTTTAAATGTATTTTCGACATAAGTCATTAAATCCGATGTAATTATTGTAATTTTCTTTATTGTATTACTATTTCTTTTATTTTATTGCTTGTATGCTCTCACATGTAATCGATCTTAAATTCCTACCTCGACATTATTGCATGTTAAATTACGTGTTCACCGACTTAGTTAATTCTCACATGCTAGGATTAATCTAATGAATGTTGCATTGCATGCATGTAATCAACAATATATCGAGTATAGACAATTTCCCTAATCATTAGTAGAGGCCGCTATCGAGGCGGGCGGGATTAGGTGTTCGATCAAAAGAGCTTCCTAATACGTACCCTCACCCCTTACTCCAGATCTCTGTGAACATCCGTGTTCATTGGCATCCATGAGAGTCATTCTAGACATAGAATGCTAAGGGTAACGGGTTCTTAGTGTTCATGTCATTACTTTGTGTCTTGACATGACACGAGGTATTCGAACGGTTTCCAATTTTCCACAATAAATTGGTGGCGACTCCACAAATGCAATAAACCAAGAGTGAAAAGCTTGCTTCGCTTTTCACCCCCGTGGGCCCGCGTCCACAGTTTGGCGACTCCGCTTGGGATAATACACTTACGTGTAGCCAAAAGGGTGAAACTTGAACAAGGTTAGGGAATATTTTGTACAAGACAATTGTCGGTTTTCATAACTCGGTCTTCCTAGATCGTTTATTCGGCCTTCCTAGGCCCAACCCAACCCATTCGACCAATCGTCCCGTCTAAATGGTCCTAATTCTTATTTAGGCCTAAGGATGGATAGCGATTGACGTCATCCATACCATGGTACTTACTCTTGTTTGTATCAAGGACTTTCACTACTTGAGGAAATGGACTAGGAATCGGCCTTAGTCTTGTTTGGTACGAGTCTCTCCACAGACCTCGGGTTTGATTGTTCGGTATGGCAACCCACCCTTTAAAACCAAAACCCTTCTAAATGCACTCAGCATCCCGTTATAATGCTTGTATAATGTTTGTACCATATGTGATCACCATTTCTAAACAAAACCACGACGATTTTTGTAAAATCAAAATCCCTTTTAAAATGTAAAGATTTCGAAACTTGGCCTAATATTAGCGGAAAACCAGTCGAAACTCTGTCCAATTGTCGAGTCAAAATTCGGGCCTCAAAACCCATTTTAAAACCTCACTTCGAGTCCACTCCTACAACTACACTAAAGTTGACTAGGACCAACATTTTCAAACTTTGTCATTTCCTCAAAACTCACTTGACACAAGTGGCACACTCCCACTTCACGAGTCAAAACATTTATTTTCAAGTAAGTGTGCTAGAATGGTCGATCCTGTTTTGATTCATCGTCGATCTCTTATTCCGTTTCCAAGATGCCTGAAACAAGCGACGTGAACTTCAACCAACTCCAGAATGGTAATGATCAAATCCTAGCCGTGCTAGCTCATCTCCAAGTCAGTCAAGACCAAGTGTACGATAGCCCTGACACAATCGAAGGCCGAATATATGCCGTGGAAACGAGGATGCCTCCTCTAGAAAGTGAAGTGTCTGATGATATTGTGAATAACTTCGGGGACGAAAACCCTCCCATAGGTATGACTACAGCTGATGAAGAGTCTATTGATCCAAAATACTCAAGAGGGGGGAGGGGGGGGGGGGGGGTGAATTGAGGATTTAAAACTTTTTTAATGCTTTTTCAATTGTGCGAATATAATTGATTATTTAAAGTTTATTGATTAAACTTTAACTAATCAACTAACGATTGTAAGCAAGGTAAACGAAAGAACGAAACAAGAAGAGACACGCAGACTTTTGAAGTGGTTCAGTTTCACAGATCGAAACCTACGTCCACTATTCTCGATTAATAAATTTAGTACCTTTCTACGGATTACAAATTTACTAACCCAACTCGTACAACTAACTCTAGCTGTAACTCAATGAGTACCGTTAAATACTCGAGTGACTAACTTACGCTAATAAGAAAGCACTAATGATTCTAACAAAGGTTCACGTTAATGAACAAGTTAAGAATTCAACTAAGCACTATTATCTTATAACGATAAATGAAAAACAAGTATGCGAGTTTTGTGACACACGACCTTTCAAAATTTGCAAATCGGTTTTCGTTAAAAACACACGGTTTGCTCTTTAAAATATGAAAACAATTTTTATGCTTGAGGTCTCTCTTTTAGATGTTGCAAATAACAAAGTATTTATAGGCAAAGAAGAGGAGGGCCACACGGTTTCTATGAAAACCCTAATAGCCGAAATAAGATATAATTGCAAATTATATCTTCTTATTATCTCTTACCTAAAGGCCATAAAAGATAATAAAGAATATTCTAAAAGATAGAATATAATCTTTCAAATATTATCTTTACTATAAATTCTAAGATTATGATAAGATTTCCTAAAACAAGAATATCTTTTATCATAAACAAATATATAAGTAAGATACACAAGATATGTAAAGATTATATTATAGAATAAAATCTTTACCTAATATCTCTTAGGTAACACGGCATAACACGGCTAATAGACTCGTGAACCATGCAAACCCTAATCTTAGTATATAATTAGAATTTAGGTTTAGAAGAGGCTAGATGGAAACCCTAATTGATAGTAAAGTCCAACTCATAAGTTGACCCAAAAACTATTAACCAACGCCAACCATAAAACCGGACCTCACTAAACCGGGCTTTATAAAATAAATACTTTCCTTAAAACATATAAAATAAACTTTAAGAATTTGTAAAAACAATTTTCGAATCATTTAAAAGTCGTGTATGAAAACTCGGCATTTCAATGTTATAGTAAAAGAGCTATAACATTGAGCTCTTTTACTAGTAATGTTATAGCTGCAAAGCTATAACTTTACTAATTAGGAAACTCATTCTCTAACTACCATTACGAGATAATCACCTATACTATTCTAATCTTCAAGGAGATCTTCGAGTATAGGCTACATCATCATCCAAGCTTGATTAATCTTCTAGACGAACTTCGTCTTCACATAATACTTGAATGAATCTTTGGATTGTTTGATCTTGATAGAGGGCTTGAACTTCTCATGTAACCGTCACAATCCTCTTTGTTGTTCGCAAAAGGTTAATGCTAAAACACTTAACAAACTATTACGCACAACAAGTATATACAATATAAAATACCTTGACATCATCAAAACATAAACATATAAACTATATGGTCCAACAGCTGAGAAACGACTCTAATACTTGGAAGAACAATTGATGTATCTCAAAGGGGATGCCATTTATAGGGAAAATAATCGCAAATATGAAGCCGTAAGTTCCAAGTTGCCAACCAACTTCAACATGACATATATCCCTAAATTCAAGGGGCATGAAAACCCTTTGAACCATATCCGTGCTTTCAAGGATTACATGTCTATCAAAGGCATTAAACCCGAGATGTTCTTAAGGATCTTTCCTTCATCTCTTGACACCATCCCAAAACAATGGTTCTATTTTCTAGAACATAAGAAGATCGCTACCTAGGATGATGCCGCAATTGAGTTTGCCAAACAATACGCGGATAATGCTGAAATCCAAGTCAACATGCGCACTTTAGAGGTTCTTACCCAAAATGACAAAGAAGGTTTCACCGACTTTCTAAGTAGGTGGAGGAAGACTAGTACTCAACTTGTCAAACGTCCAGATGAAGCTACCGTCGTGGAGAAATTCGTGGACAACCTGAAGCTCATCTATGCAAATCATTTCAGGTACCAAAACATTAAGACATTCAAAGACTTGATCGTACTAGGAACAAGGATCGAAGAAGACATCCATAAAGGGCTCTTGTCCAAAACGGTAGGTCGTGGATATCAAGGCTTAACAAGTCGTTCTTACGGCTCTACTAGCAAAATTGATAAGGTTAATCTTCTCGAGCCATCTAAGAAGAGTACCCCACCAAGGAAATTCACAAATCTTGGGGACACGTATTCCAACGCTCTAAAAAGGTTGATGAAACTGGGTAAACTTCAACTCATATGCCCTACACCCGAACCAGAAAAGAAATCCAAGTTCTGGGATGAGAATTCGTACTGCGAATACCATAGAGGCAAGGGACATGATACAGAAAAATGCTATAAACTGAAAAATATAATTCAAGATATGATTGAAGACGGTCGCCTTCCAATACCGCCTGGGGGCAAGCCTAATAACACTCAGAATCCTCTTGGAATTCTAGTGATTACAAGTGAAGAATCTATCATAGATTGTTCACACTTCATTTCTCCAGCCGAAGATGAAATTCATGCAATAGAGAATGAAAGGAACTACTCTACCATTTCTCCAACCATCACCGATTTCATTGCATGGGCAAAGAGTGTAAATAGGCAAGTGATGGAAGTAGAGAGTGCAGTGGCAACCCTACGTGATCCCAACGCCACACCTAAAGAACGTACACCACTGGTCTTCTCTCAAAACACTACAATGCAAGAAGTAGTAGCCATGGTTGATGAACTAGTCGACCAAATTATCCAATTGGAGGCTGAAATCATGAGAATGAGGGAACTTGCTGCCATCAATGGGATATTGGCCGATGATGATGAAGATGAGTATCTCACTGAACACTACCTAGTCAAAATCAGTGAGCAAATAGTCCAAAATTGTGAAGATCAAGATGTAGACCACCTTACTCGTTCAGGACGCCCATACCAAAACACTTCTCAAAATGGTCCCATAGCAAACGGTCCAACCAATGTGGTCACACCAAATGATAATGAAGATGGCTCTACTGACCATTTGCTAAAGCAACTACAGAAGACAAAGGCTGATCTTTCGGTCTGGCAACTAGTGGCAAGCTCATTCCCACATCGCCAAGCTTTACTGCAAGCCTTGGCCAAACTAAATGTGGCACATAACTCCACACCCGATGACGTGGTCAACTTGGTCTTCTAAGAACCACCAAAGCTAGGTAATCCTATTACTTTCTCGGATGAAGATTTGCCACCCTTTGGTGCTAGTCATAACATGGCTCTTTATATCACTGTCATTTGCCTAAAGAAGAATGTGCCAATGACTTTGGTAGATGATGGCTCCGCAGTCAATGTCATACCCTTGAAAACGGCATACAAATTCGGCATGAAAGAGTCGGATTGGACCCCTACCAACCAAGGTGTTCGCGCATATGATGGTACACGACGAAAGGTAGTAGGACTTGTTAACCTAACCATAGCCACAGGGCCAATTGAGCGAAAGGTTAACTTCAAAATAGTGGACATTGAGGCATCCTTTAACATACTTCTGGGAAGACCCTGGATTCACGCTTCCAAAGCGGTAACGTCCACCCTCCACAAGAAAATCAAAATCCCACTAAATGGTAAGGTGGTGACGATCACTTCATCACCCATCAAGACAATAATTGAAAAGAAGTCAAGTAATCAAATCCTTGCGGATCCAGTAGATGAACTTGGGGGCTTCCATAGCATATGCGTCATAGAAAGCGAGTTGGCACCTTTATACTTCAATCCCTACTCTAATTTAGTGGCCAACCACATACTCAAAACCCAGGGATATTTCCCGGGAATGCCTTTGAATCCTATCCGAAGGAACACTTTTGCACCCTACAAAGATGGCAACTCACAAAGAATACCCCTTGGACTAGGATACAAACCCACTAAAGAGGAAGTTCTCGAGATGCTCGATTAGGTTCAAGACTGTAAGAACGTGGGAATCCAAATGCGACCCTACCTCCCTACCCTAAATGGATACTTCGTTAGGGAAGGAAGTCAAGATATCTTTCACGAATTTCCCGAGCCTTGGCAATATCTCGAAAGGAAGCTAGCCGGAATCGAGATCTTTCACGATTGCTACTTCATTCCTCCAGAAACGGTTCCTACCGTCAAGACTCGTCAAGCACCTTGCTTAGACGAACAAGCTGTTAGTCTACTATTTGGAGAAGATCGATTTGTTAGAGCCGCGCAGGATGAGATCATTACCATGATACTTCAAGACGATCACTTCAACCCTACCGCGTTAATCACAGAAACCAACACCAATCAGCAGAAGGGATGGAGAAAATCGATCAAGTGGACAAACAATCAAGGAAGACTCTTCAAGCTCACCACTGGAGAAGGAGAGATGTTCAAAGGAGAACCAGAAGACGATGAATTCGAGTCAGAGTCAGAGTCGGAGTCTAGAGAAGTTCCTAGAGAGTCTCCTCCTGTCGTCATTCCCACTCCCCATGTTTCTCCTAGCTTAGTGTCAAGTAGCAACAGTAGTTCGGGAAATGTCCCAACGGCTGTCCCTTTACCGCCACTGACTACGGATCAGATGGCTTCTTTGTTTCAACTTTTCTCAAATTTTAATATGAATATATCAGGTTCTGCTTACTCTTCGTGCTATCTTGAATGCAATTCTGTTTACGATGATACTGAGGATGACCCAGACCCAGACTCGATTGAAATACCTCCCTACATAGCCAAAGAAATACTACAAGAGGGGGAAGGGGGACCAGTAATAGAAAACACTGAACCCATCAATGTAGGAACTGAACTAGTACCCCAAGAACTTAGGATAAGGACGACCTTGAGCCCTACCGAAAGGGCTAATTTCATAGACCTCCTGCACGAGTTTAAAGACGTTTTTGCTTGGTCCTACAAAGACATGCCAGGGATCGACAGGGACATCGCAGAGCATAGAATCCCAATCAAACCAGGCTTCAAACCCGTGAAGCAGAAGCTTCGTCGAATGAGGAAAGAATGGGCTCTCAAGATCAAAGAAGAAGTCGATAAACAATTCAAAGCCGGGTTCATCAAAGTTTCCGAGTACTCAGACTGGGTAGCTAACATAGTACCCGTACCCAAAAAGGATGGGAGAATCCGTGTTTGTGTTGATTTTAGAGACTTAAACAAAGCGAGTCCCAAGGATGACTTTCCTCTACCACATATCGACATATTGGTGGATAATACAGCAGATCACGCATTACTATCCTTCATGGATGGATACGCAGGATATAACCAGATCAAGATGGCCATAGAGGACATGCATAAGACCGCCTTCGTCACTCAATGGGGAACCTATTGCTACACGGTTATGCCGTTTGGGTTAATCAACGCCGGAGCTACATACCAACGCACCACAACTACGCTCTTACATGATATGATGCATAAAGAAGTTGAGGTATACGTAGATGACATGATTGTCAAGTCCAAGGAAAGAGAGGGGCACATTGCAAACCTTCGCAAATTCTTCTCAAGGCTACGGAAGTACAACATGAGGCTCAATCCTCAGAAATGCGCATACGGAGTAACATCTGGTAAACTTCTGGGATATGTCGTCAGCCAACGAGGAATAGAAATAGACCCTTCTAAGATCAAATCTCTAATCGAAATGCCGCAACCTCAAACGGAAAAGGAGGTTAGAGGATTCCTAGGCAAGGTGCAATACATAAGTCAATTCATATCAAAACTCACCATGATCTGCGAATCTATCTTCAAGAAGTTAAAGAAAACAGATCACACCATGTGGGATGATGACTGTCAAAAGGCTTTCGACCGAATCAATGATATACTAGCCAAACCACCAGTACTCATGCCACCTCAACGAGATCAACCTCTTGGTTTATATCTCACGGTAGCCGAAACGGCCATGGGCGCCATGCTAGCTCAAACCGTAGGAAAAGAAGAAAGAGCTATCTACTACCTTAGTAAGAAGTTCTTGGAGTACGAGTGCAAATACACGCCACTCGAGAAGACATGCCTCGTTCTTGTGTGGGCAACGAAGAAGCTACGCCGTTACATGCTTAGCCACTCCGTCAAAATATACTCCAAAATGGATCCTGTCAAATACCTCTTTGAGAAACCCGTTCTCAATGGACGCCTAGCAAGATGGACTTTGATGCTCTCTGAGTTCAATCTCAAGTATGTACCTTAGAAAGTTATAAAGGGGCGCGCCGTTGCCGAATTCTTCGCAGAAAATCCCATTAATGATACACAATCGATAGACACCTGGTCGTTTCCGGATGAGGATATACTCCAAACCGATGTAGACTCCCGGGACCTTTATTTTGATGGAGCATCGAACTTAAGAGGATTTGGAATAGTAGTGTTGCTCATTTCTCCTGAAGGCGAGCATACACCAATCTCTGTCAAACTCGACTTCGAGGTGACAAATAACGCTGCAGAGTCTCATTGGATTGCAAGCAGCAGTAGGTTTAGGCATCAAGAATCTTCGAGTGCATGAGGATTCATCTTTGATCATCAACCAAATTACGGGATCTTGGAAAATCCGAAGTGAGAGCTTAGCGCCTTATCAAGCCAGAATAGACCAAGTTGCCCAATTCTTCGATCAAGTAACCTACCTACACCTATCTCGAGAGGAGAATCAATTTGCAGATGCTCTTACAAAACTTGCATCTTTGATTAATATGCCGGATAGTATGGTAGAAATGCCTTTATGCATCGAACGACGGTCAGAGCCAGCTTATGTGCACCAAATCACCGATGAAGAGGAAATCACAGAGGAACCTTGGTTCCAAGCGATCCTAAATTTCAAACTTAATGGCACCTATCCACCTGATATGGACAAAAGGGGACAACGCGCTATCCACTTACTAGCTTCCCAATACGTTCTCATGCAAGGAGAGTTATACAAAAGAACACCTCTTGGTGTAATCCTACGCTGTCTTGATCATTCACAGGCACGGAAAGTGATGGAAGAAGTCCATGATGAAGAATGCGGCCCTCACATGAGTGGACCCATGATGGCAAATAAAATCACACGTTTGGGGTATTATTAGACCACGATGGAATCCGATTGCATCAAATATGTAAGACATTGCCATAATTGCCAAATCTTCGGGAATGTGCAACATGTCCCTCCTTCATTTCTCTACACAATGACATCTCCTTGGCCATTTTCTGCTTGGGGAATTGACATCATCGGCAAGATCACTCCAGCCAGAACAGGAGGTCAGCGTTTCATCCTAGTAGCAATCGATTATTTCACCAAGTGGGTAGAAGCGGCTTCCTACACAAGTCTTACAGCCAAGAACGTGGCAAAGTTCATACAAACCAATATCATCTGTCGATATGGTTGCCCACATGAGATCATCAGTGACAATGGATCACATTTCCAAGTGAGAGCCGAGACGAGCGATTGCTAGCCAAGTACAAAATTAAGCATCACCACTCCTCGCCATATAGACCAAAAACCAATGGCGCGGTAGAGGCGGCAAACAAAAACGTTGTCACGATTCTCAAGAAAATAATTGACAACTATAGAGATTGGCCAAGCAAGATACCTTTTGCTTTATGGGGATACGGTACATCTGTTAGGACGCCCACTGGGGCCACCCTTTTCTATTTGACCTACGGCATGGAAGCTGTACAACCAGTCGAGCTAGAAATACCATCCTTGCGTATTTTACTCGAAAGCCAAATCCCAGAAGCTGATTGGAAGAGGAATAGATATGATGAACTTATCCTCCTGGATGAACGAAGGTTACATGCATTACATAATGCGAAAACATACCAAGCACGTATCAAACGAGCCTTCAACAAAAGGGTTAAGCCAAGGAATATAAAAGAAGGAGACTTGGTCCTCAAATCAATTAGAGCTCTTTTACCTGTCGATCCACGGGGAAAATTCAAACCCAATTGGGCCGGGCCATTTCTAGTCAAGTCCATACTTCCAGGGGGTGCGGTTAGGATCACAGACTTAGATGGGAACGAATTTGCCAACCCGACAAACCTCGACCAACTAAAATGTTACTATGCCTAGAATAGGAGCAAAAACGTGCCTCACGTAACCTCACGTGTCGCTCTTGTGGCACGAAATAAACGGCCCGTGGCCAAGCTGAAATAAGCTAATGTCATCTTGCTCTTGCATTTTGATAATTTGTCATCCTCATATCATCAAATAAACTGGAATGCATTTTAGGAGTAAGTAAAGCTCATGCTAATTTTCTAAGTTCATTACAAGCTCTTGCTTAGAACAATTATTCTTTTACATTTACTTGAACTACGCGCAAGGGTTTGATTTTATTTTTTTAATGAATACGTAGGCAATCCTTCAAAGGATACAACCCATTAATTATTTTAAATGTAAATAGAAGGACATTTGCAATTGCATTTGGAATTCGACAAGAATAATAATAGAAAATCATAACGGTTTCATAACCAATCAACCTCTTTTATTTCATTTCTTTTAATAATAATACGCTACATAATAAAAGATTTAAAAATAAAAATAGGCTAAGATTCTAAAAACCCCACCTTCTTATTACAATAATAATAATAATAATAATAATAATAATAATAATAATAATAATAATAATAATAATAATAATAATAATAATAATAATAATAATAATAATAATAATAATAATAATAATAATAATAATAATAATAATAATAATAATAATAATAATAATAATAATAATAATAATAATAATAATAATAATAATAATAATAATAATAATAATAAATAATAAAGACTTAGGCTATTCTTCCATTTTCCCTTTGCCTTTGTCATTTTTATCATATTTCTTGTCCCGACCTCGAGCCGGACGCTCTTGCGCCACTTCCGACCTAATCACCAATGGTCTCTCTCGTGGTCTAACCTTGCCATTCTTGTCAACCACCATCTCGACGGCAGGAGAAGTCTTCGGTTTCTTCGAAGGATGAACAACTCAAAACCCGGCTTCTTCCTCTCCCTCGGTCAGATATTTCTCTTTCTCCTTTTCTACCTCACGAACCTTGTAGTCAACAGGTTCGCGTTTCCTTAGTCTCTCGCGCTCCTCCGGAGTAGTAGCTTTCCTCCACCGCAGATAGGAATCCGACACCCATAGAGCACTAACAGAACCGTTCAAGAACCAAATATTTCTTTGAGCCCATTTGATGGCCCATTCTCTTTGACTCTCAGTAGTAAGCGCCACGGCAGTCTGCAGGACAGTGTCAAGCTTCGGAATCATCTACTTCAACCCAACCTGCCTCATCAACCTCTCCGGGAAGATGCATATCATAAACTCCAAGCCAGGGATGCGCACGGACCGGGTAGGATCCAATGATGATACTGCAGTGACAGATTTAAGATGCCACCATGGTACGATCCATCTAATCAAGGGGTCATCTTCACTCTTCAATTTGTTTTCCCAATAGTTGCAGACTCGAGTGAAGTCCACCATGTAGAGCCTGGTCCTCATTGCAATTGAGCGAGCATTATAAGCAGGAACATTAACTGGGGGCTCGATCAATCGAAGACGCTTCATAAGCCAAACCTACCAAAAGCAGGAATTAGAAAAAAAAAAACGAAAAAAAAAAAACAAAAACAAGAAAAAACGAACAAAAAAAAGGAAAAAGAAAAGAGAAAAAAAATTTCTTTTACCTGCAATATTGTGGGACTTCCCAAATATGGAAGGTCGTGGTTGGCTTTCCTGTTATCTAACCCCAACAGGATCTCTCCTAAACACAGGCAAGCTGGGCTCCTGCGTAGCTCCATTTGCTCAATTAAGCTCAAATAACGAGGGTCGCCTCTCAAATCCTCATCAACATGCCCTTGAAGGACATATACATGTAGTAGGCAAAACCCGAATGCCCTTCGCCTCGCAACATAAGAGATAGTGGGATCTGCCCTATTGATGAATCGATCAATGAAATCCAACATTCGCACTTCTTTAGAGGTCACAAGATGGTCCACATCAGCTCTTGCCAACCCAAGCAAGTCCCTAAACTTGTTCTTATACCCTTGACAAGTGGAGGGAATAACAGGCAAATGTTCCGGATCCCAACCACCAATCGCAGCAATTTCTTCGGGAAATGGGCAAATATCGCCTCCAGGGAAGGCAAATACGTGGTAATTCGGGTCCCAGTAATCAAGACAAGCATATAGGAACGGTTTGACCACCTTGATCAACTTCAAACTCAAAAGTGATCCAAAGTTATAAGCACCCATGTCGTGTTTCTCCACGTTAGAGAACCCATTTGTCCATTCTTTTAGATGAATTTTGAGAGTATTCATGATGTAGGAGAGCTTTATGTAATAAGACGGAGGAAAGACGGAAGAATTATGTGAATAAAACCTCCCTCGACGTCTCTATTTATACTAAAAGCTGTTTCCTAAATCACAGACGGATACATCAGGGAACAGGCGCAGACTGCTGCCTCTTCAAAGGGACGCACTCTTCTTTGCGCCTCTTCCTCAGCCTTCTTTCTGTGATTTTCCGCGTTGGATCTTTCCTAATTCCTCAAATAATAATTTCTTATTCATAACGGGTTATTATTTTGGTAAATTCGTCAAATTGCCATGTTTCGTGTTTCCGAATTCCACGGGCACGCATTTCGAGGGGATATCGATATTTTCGTCATTTTAGCACACTTATACATTCCTTTTTTTAATTTTCTTTTGGGGAATCATTTCGCCAATTTAATTCATTTTCAAACTTATACATTTCTTTTTTTAAATTTTCTTTCTAGGAATCATTTCACTCCCATTCCACATTACATTTCAAACTTATAGGTTTCTATTTTTTTCTTTTTTTAGGGGGTAACCCTCCCTACCGTTCGGTCATTTCCGGCAATTTTTTTTTCATTTTGTCGTTATTTTACACTAATTTAGGCCATGTGTACAAATGTATGTTCTATGTGATTTCTGTGTAAATTTCGGCAGCATGACGGCGCAAACCGTCATCTACCAAACCAGTTCAAAGCTAACCTGCAGGTACAAACAAAGCAACCCAGCAGCAAAAGCACTCAGGCCATCTCATATACAATCAAGAGGGAATATGTACACCAAACTGGGGGCTCAAGCCCCAAAACAAAGTCCGAACGTCCAAAATGTGGGTCCTAAAAATGTACAAAATGTACAAAATACAGCTAAAAACAAAAAACAACAAGCAAGCTACTGATGGTCGCCGTCTAGCTCAGCATCTCTCGCCTCGAGAGCAGCAAACTCGGCGTCACGGACCTCGAGCTCCCTCAGCAGGGGAGCTGTCTCCTCCCGGGACTGGGCAAGCTCTCGCGCTCCCTCTGCAAACAACAAGAATTGGCTCATGTCAATCATTTCAAACATAAGAAAAATTAGAAAATTCGAAAATGAAGTAAATGGAAGGTTTATACCTGACGTCCTCGGCCGCCAACAAGTGACTCGACGGCAGTAGCCCGCAGCCGGTTGGCTACCCTCCATAAAACCACGAACCGGGATGGCGCAACCTGCATTTCAAAAGAAGAGATTCTTAACGATTGGACAAACTCAAGTAAATCTGATTACACAAAATTATACAAGTTAGGAGACTCACCCTCCGAATCAGATGCAATAACCACTCGTCCAAGCCAGCATCTCTGACCGCCGCGTCAAAGTCGCGAAGTTCGGAGATCGTCGTCATCCCCGTCGCATCAGTGTACTCAAGGGTCTCGGGGTACTCTGGGGGCTCGATGCCCGCCGCCTCAACCTCCTGCAAAGTCAAATGACTTCCATTAACCGATGATCATTCATCGTGTTCTCAAATTGATCAAAAATAAGAGTAAAACACTTATCACGACCGGCCAGTACGCCAACCTCCCGTAGAGGAACGCCGAGTAGTCCTCGACTGGAAGAAGGAGGGCGTCACCACCAACGCCAACCAGGTCAGCCTCCCTCTCACCCTCAGAAGGCTCCCTAAACATCGTCCGAGGAGGGTCGATGGGAACCGTCAAGACATCCCGAGAGCACTGACGAGCCAAACGCTCGCCCAAGTACCACACATGACCCATCGACGTCCTTAGGAGCAACCGGCTCGAGCTCCTAGGTCGAAGGACCTCAGTCATAAAGGGAGGAGCGCCAGCGTAGTTTGCCCAAGGCCTGGGCACCCACTAAGAAAAGCAAACGAAGGGTCATTCTTATGATCAGTTCTAAAAATAAAGAAGAAAGATAAACAAACGCAAGGTGAAGTACTCACGCCGTCCAACTGAAGAGCGTTCACCTCCCGTCGACAGACGTCGTGGAAGGAACGCCGGCTCCTCGTACGACACATCACCCAATCCCTCACAATGGGATAGGCTCTCTCCACTGGCTCCGTCCTCTTGGGCGCGAGGCCCGGAAAGTAGGAGTACACTCACGCCTGTAAAACAAGATAATCAACAACGATCTTTCGTGGAAAAGGAAATGATCTTTCATGAAATAAGATGAAGGTTCATACCTCCAACAACAGCCCAAGGCCGACAGCAGCAGGAGAAGTCCCTTTCTCCATCAACTCTGGACGAACCATGGCCCTCATAAAGCGAATGAGTACCGCAAAACCCGCAGTGACCCGGTCCCAATGGCCTAGGTCGCTCAGGTTAGAAAGAAAGGGAAGGAGCTTCGTCGATAGCCTATCTCCCTTGTCTCCAAGGTAGATCAAAGACAGGAACCACCAGAGCCACAAACGGACTCTCTGCTCTGCAGTACAGGGAGGAGGGGCCGTCTCCCTCCCCTCGATCACCACCATCGCCGGGGTCTTCCCCGCAAAATAGTTCCTGACGTAAAAACTAGGCACCAATACAGGCACCAATGCAGCCTTCGGCATCAAATTCCAGCCGATCAACCTCCTAGCCTCAGCCGAGTCTACCCTCATGGCTGTCTCCGGCCACTCCACCACCTCGGTCCCACACGGCAAACCAAAAATCATGCCGTAATCCTCCAAAGTGACCCCCACCTCACCAAAGGGCATGTGAAATATGGAGGTCGTGTCCCAAAATCGGTCCAAGAAAGCTCGAACCAGGCTGAGGTTAGCCCGAAGCTTCCTCCTCATGATATCCCTCCAAGCCTGCACCAAAGAACCGAACGCTCCCCGCTCGATGATGGCTCGCTCCTCAGCCGACAACCTCTCGTAGCACCCCATCGCCGTCGTGTAGCCCGAGAACGATCAGATGTTGACGGCCTCCTATTTGGATTCGAAACAAAAGCTATCTTTAGCTTGAATGATGAAGAAAAGGAATAACAAATAGAAATGAAAGAATATGAATGAAGAGTGATGAATTCGATTTACCAAGCTCTTCACCGTCCTGTAGGACAGGTGACCCTCTGCAGCCCAAAGTAGGTGCCTACTGTCCTAGGTCTCAGCCCACGCAGGTGCTCCCCTCAGCTGGCGACCACCGCGTCCAACGTTGGCCCGTATCGGGGCCTCCTCCTCCTCAAAAACCTCCTCCTCGAGGACCTTGTCCTCAGCAGCCATCACCGCGGCAGTAAAAGCCTACTCTAACGCCTCCTCAAGTGAACGAGAAGGGTCGATAGAAGTATCCACGTCCATGGGAGATCTCCCTGACGTAGAAGCCTCATCACCTGCAAAATTAAGGTGAATTTAGGCCGCGTCAAGTGACGACAAGCCTTAATTAGGGGATTTTGGAGTTTTCGGAACTCCGAAATTGCTCTTTTCTCGCCATCTTTGGCTATTTTTCCACAAACCCCTCCACTCATGTGGTAATTTGGGTCAAGTCAAGCCTAAGTTGACGCCTAGTCATGGGGTTCGAGTCGGAATTTCGACAGCATTTCGTTATAACGGCGATTATGCCCTAGAAAAGTGTCCTGAAAAAGCCGTCACAAATAAAAATTTCGAGATGATAGGAAGTTTACCCATCATGTAAGGATTCCAAATATCAAGTTTCGTCACAAATGGGCAATCCTAAGGCTATTTTCGAAGCGATTTACGGTTTAGCTGTGAAACCGTCTCAATTTCACTCAAATGCTCAAAACTCAATGAAAATTCGAAACAAATACATGGTTATGATCCTTATATTACCAATTAGCCATTTACAAGGTAAATTTTGCAAGGCAAAATCATTTGTGGGAGAAGCCCCAAATTTTCGACATAATTAGGATTGAAAACCCTGATTTTGTCGGTCCAATTTGATTAATTACAGAATATTAATGCAAGATTAATACACATACCTCGATTAGTCATGGCAAATACGAGTTTTTGATCAAATTTTGACGAAAATTAGTTTGAATTTGAGAGAGAAATTAGAGAATTGTGTTTCGAAATAATGAAACAAAACCCCTGTTTCATCGGGTTTTTACCCAGAAATGCCACGCCCAGGAAAAGACGCAGCAGGTGATGCGCCTCTTCCAAGGGACGCAGCTCTTGCTGCGGCTCTTCCTCAGTTTCCCTCCATACGAATTTTCGAAGATTCGTTATAAGTTCGTTATTTTTTGGGCCCATCTTTGGTGCACCTCTTCCTCGATGTCATATCGCGTATTTGGTCCGCCCGACGTTTATTCTTCGCCCGGACCCGTATTCCCAAGCCAACAACAAACTGTCGCCATATTTTTGCTAAGACCTAGCTTGTTACAACGAGCGGTTCTTCTTTGACAGGTGTTTCGACATGCCTTTATTATGTTCCCCTAGCGAGAGTACACGGATAGACATTCCCTCTCGAAACATGGAGATCAACATCGACCCCAAGCTCTTCTGGAGTTTGTTTGAAGCCGACCCAAGCAGATTTCTCCCAGCAGTTCCTGACTATGTCCTGCTAGCTCCTCCCAATATCGCGTTTTGTTTCCCCTGGAGTTTCAAGGAATTTCAGGTATGGTCTCTTCTTATGGCTGGCGAGCCTCCTCGAGTAGTCTAATGGACTTTAAACGACCCTCCCCGATAGTCGACAGACTCTAAAATGTTCCCGACGACAGGTCCTTGGCTCAGACCCCTTGAGCCGCCTCGCGTTTCCATAGTCGTCAGGTTGTAATCTCCGATTGACCTGATGGCTATACTTTGACCTTCGCCTTGTCCAAGCCTCGGGCAAAGTGGGGGCTCTGTAGATACCTCATTTCTGCACCTCCCGCAAACCACCCGGTGATGATTGGGCCGCATGTTTGGTATACGGAACGATTTGTGACAGTTCGTAAGTTTATCGTCAAGTGGTCGCTCAAACACTTGTGTCTACCTCTTAATTATCATCTGCGTGCCAATACGGTCGTTCTGGCAGTAATTAGAGTACATTTGGAGTCCGGGTCAAAAAACCGTCTTCATTTTCTAAAACCGAGTCAGAATGTTCTGGAATGTTCCGGATGTTTCTATTCCATATTTTCCAATCTTTTGATATTTGGTAAAATATCTCCCGTAATATTCACCCAAAATATTAAGGAAACGAGATTAATCCGCTATTCCATAATAGAAACGCGGAAATCTTTCTTCCGTAGGAGGAAACCACTTAGGAAAAGACGCAGCAGGTGCTGCGCCTCTTCCAAGGGACGCAGCTCCTGCTGCGCCTTTTCCTCAGTCCTTTTCTGCGTATTTTCCGTATCTTTTCGAGATTCACTTCCAAAGTTTCTCTTAAAACCCTACTTCCTCCGTGTGATTAGTATAAATAGAAACCTTCGGTCTCACATATTTCTCACGTAAGTGTCCGCCCTTCTCTTCTCCATTTGCATTCTAGACCACGTTCTTACTTTTTGGCGTCTACGTGCTTGAACTTTCGACCACGTAAGCTCGGATCCTTCTAGGTACCAGCCTCGTTTTGCATGACCGACCAATTTGACCAACTCCACATCAATCAACTTTAATCAATCTTGTTCGTTTTCCTCCTAGAGGGCACTTTCGTCTACATTCGAGTCGAGCATCACTAAACGTTAACTTAATTCATCTCGTTTCGTCAAACATGTAAGTCTGAGGGTGTAAATCCTCCTTTTGTTTATGGTTCTTTATTTTCGTAATCAATATTGTAAGATTTATGTCGAAAATATTCTTAAAACCGATTTATAAACCCTTGTTTTAAACCCTTTTTACGGATTATCAGAAGACAACCGTCGAGTAAGGACGCAACAACTGCTGCGCCTCTTCGAAGGGACGCAGCAACTGCTGCGCCTCTTCGTGAGGCTGCCGCAGTTCCTGCTTCCTTTCTTCTTCCTTCGTCTTTTGTTCGTCTGTTCGTTTTATTGTTTCGTCTTTCAATTGTTCTTTGTTTCATCGACACAATAACTTGAGTATGATAATTTTAACATGTAAATAAATCATTAATGTTTAATTCATCTTTCAATCCCCGACTTAAATCCCTTATAATTCATATTTGCGGGTTTTCTTCATTAAATCAATTCGGGTTTTAGAGATTCGATTTACCCATATTGAATCTCTGGAATTCATCTTTGATATATATGCATCTGTTATTTACCGTCACCATCATTCATTCATCATTAATAACCTGTTTAGTCTAATTAATTTGGTTAGTTTGTTAATTTGTAAATAATCTTGTAAATCTTATATAATTCGTTCTGATCAATTTCATTCATGTTTTATCGTTTTTATGACCTTATTCACATGTAAATAATCTGTTAATCACTTTCATCCGAGTCAAATAATATTAATCAAGCATTAAATTTACCAATGAACATTAACGAGATGCGGTTCCGGCTTCACAGCCAGAACTCAACCCAGGAACAGACGCAGCGACTGATGCGCCTCTTCCAAGGGACGCAGCTCTGCTGCGCCTGTTCCTGGTTGATCTCTGTCCCTGAAATCCCGTTTCTGCTTTGACCTAGTTTTAGTTTAATTAATTATTACTCATATTATCACCCTTAATTTCTGTTCGTTAATTTATTTATTCTTTCTTTTCTAAAACCATCCATTTTAAATGTATTTCCGACATAAATCATTAAATCCGATGTAATTATTGTAATTTTCTTTATTGTATTATTATTTCTTTTATTGAATTGCTTGTATGCTCTCACATGTAATCGATCTTAAATTCCTACCTCGACATTATTGCATGTTAAAATACTTGTTCACCGACTTAGTTAATTCTCACATGCTAGGATTAATCTAATGAATGTTGCATTACATGCATGTAATCGACAATATATCGAGTATAGACAATTTCCCTAATCATTAGTAGAGGCCGCTATCGAGGCGGGCGGGATTAGGTGTTCGATCAAAAGAGCTTCCTAATACGTACCCTCACCCCTTACTCCAGATCTCTGTGAACATCCGTGTTCATTGGCATCCATGAGAGTCATTCTAGACATAGAATGCTAAGGGTAACGAGTGCTTAGTGTTCATGTCATTACTTTGTGTCTTAACATGACACGAGGTATTCGAACGGTTTCCAATTTTCCACAATAAATTGGTGGCGACTCCACAAATGCAATAAACCAAGAGTGAAAAGCTTGCTTCGCTTTTCGCCCCTGTGGGCCCGCGTCCACAGTTTGGCGACTCCGCTGGGGATAATACACTTACGTGTAGCCAAAAGGGTGAAACTTGAACAAGGTTAGGGAATAGTTTGTACAAGACAATTGTCAGTTTTCATAACTCGGTCTTCCTAGATAGTTTATTCGGCCTTCCTAGGCCCAACCCAACCCATTCGACCAGTCGTCCCATCTAAATGGTCCTAATTCTTATTTGGGCCTAAGGATGGATAGCGATTGACGTCATCCATACCATGGTACTTACTCTTGTTTGTATCAAGGACTTTCACTACTTGAGGAAATGGACTAGGAATCGGCCTTACTCTTGTTTGGTACGAGCCTCTCTACAGACCTCGGGGTTGATTGTTCGGTATGGCAACCCACCCTTTAAAACCAAAACCCTTCTAAATGCACTCAGCATCCCGTTATAATGCTTGTATAATGTTTGTACCATATGTGATCACCATTTCTAAACAAAACCACGACGATTTTTGTAAAATCAAAATCCCTTTTAAAATGTAAAGATTTCGAAAATTAGGCCTAATATTAGCGCAAAACCAATCGAAACTCTGTCCAATTGTCGAGTTAAAATTCGGGCCTCAAAACCCATTTCAAAACCTCACTTCGAGTCCACTCCTACAACTACACTAAAGTTGACTAGTACCAATATTTTCAAACTTTGTCATTTCCTCAAAACTCACTTGACACAAGTGGCACACTCCCACTTCACGAGTCAAAACATTTCTTTTCAAGTAAGTGTGCTAGAATGGTCGATCGTGTTTTGATTCATCGTCGATCTCTTATTCAGTTTCCAAGATGCCTGAAACAAGCGACGTGAACTTCAACCAACTCCAGAATGGTAATGATCAAATCCTAGCCACGCTACCTCGTCTCCAAGTCACTCAAGACCAAGTGTACAATAGCCTTGACACAATCGAAGGCCGAATATATGCCGTGGAAACGAGGATGCCTCCTCAAGAAAGTGAAGTGTCTGATGAATTTGTGAATAACTTCGGGGACGAAAACCCTCCCTTAGGTATGACTACAGCTGAGACACGACTCCAATACTTGGAAGAACAATTGATGGCGACTCCACAAATGCAATAAACCAAAGAGTGAAAAGCTTGCTTCGCTTTTCGCCCCCGTGGGCCCGCGTCCACATAACCATACTATTAATATTCAACTACTAGCAACCGCCTCCTATAACGACATGTTATACTCCCTCACAACCATACATATCAAGCCGGCCTCTACAAAATCAACTTATTTAGAATGGCTATCTTTCCTATTTATCATCACCCTTAACCACTAGTGACAACAACTCAACACCACCATTGTTCGTATATCAAACCTCTTACACTCACCTCTAAATATAACGGTTTCTTTCCTATCTTCGGTTAACATCCCAAATAACGAACATAAAATCCAGCAGCAAAATTACCTCAACATTCATTCCAATTCTATTCTTAATTGTATCGTCACCTAACTCTCCACCAAAATCTCATATCGTGCAAATACTCTATCCATTTTTTACTCCCTTATTTCCTCAAAACTCTTGGCTAACATGCCATCCTGAAACTCCTATATAACCATTAACGCACACTCTCTTATGATGCTATCGTACATGTTTATGATTCCTTACTTTCATGTTCTTTAACTCAGGTCAACTTTCTCTCAGCTTACTTCCATCGTTCTTGTTGGAGTTTGTGTCCTCAACAATAGTGCGATCACATGATTTAAAATCATAATTAAATCTCATAATAAGAATACGAAAGGGATGATAAATTAAATAATCAACTGATCAACATTAATCGGTAACGATTAGCTTGCTAGAGTTTGACGTTACTGGTATAGGACGGTGGTGGTCAGTTGATCCCTTAAGGTCACACCTATAGGATGATGCCCTTATCAGTAAAGTTAATTAATTATATATTGATACAAGTTAATTAATTCCTTAAAATTGAACAATTTATATTTATGAGAGGAAATATGTATCTTATTGTAATGTGATTAAATAAGATTAAATTTAGTGAACTAATATATTAATTTATTAAATTATGTTGAGGTTTTATAAATATTTCGAGGTAGAGGTAATTAGTTATTTATATTTACAAAAGGTTGTAAATTTAACTAACTAACTATTATGGGACCCATTATATGTTGATATAATGATAAAATATTACTCAATAGGTTGAGTGAATATATGCTTATTAATTTGTCACATAATTGTTGTATGATCAAATTAATATTTAATTATGTAAGATAATTAAACATAAGACTTATAAGCATTTGTGGGACAAATATTATAAGACAAAAATGGACCATAATAAGAGCATGGCACCGTTTTTTGGAGGAGATAGGACACTTGTCCTAAGTCTTCTATTTTGTCTAAAAAGCTTATGACACCAACAACACTTGTCATGTTGCCTCTAACTTATAAGACACTATCAATAAAGCATTTGCATGTGGATTTTGAGAAGTGAAAAATGCTCTAAACAAGAGCATTTTGGCCGGACCCTTTGTGGGTGTGTAAGAACATTTTGTTGTTCTTATTTTTTCTCTTACATATTCTCAAAAATGCCTATCTCTTATATACATGCAAAACCTCTCTCATTCATATTTTTCCTTCTCTAAAACTTGAGAAGTTTTAATCCAAATTGTTCATCAATACTACTAATATTATTAATGTAATATATGAGTATTATTAATCAATTTTAAGGCAGACTACTAAATAAACATCTAGCAAATATTATTTAGTAGTGATAAAGACTAATCTTGGGTGCAATCAAAAGGAGGGCTCCTGGTATAGAGTCTTGGAGGATCATCCTAATATTCATCATAGCTCAAGAACAAGTGAAGGTAGGAGACCTTACTTGTGCCCAAAAATCCGAAAATAACAATGTAAGAATCATTGTTTTCTCATTTCATACCTTATTTAGTTATGCACGCACTAGATCTAAAGAACTCTAATTAATATGTTAATTACTTCATAATTAGAGGAGTCTAATAATAGGTATATGAACCTAACAATTGGTATCAGAGCATAGGATGTTGCATGCATAATCGATTTATAGTTTTTTCGAGTTATTAGTAACTTAATTAAAACTAAAAATTTGTGATTTATTAGAGTAAGTCACGAAATCATGATGCATGTTATATATTCTGGTCCTAAAATATTTTTAGGTCATTTTTATGATTTATGGTATTTTATTGCTCATTTTAATGATTTTTAGTTATTTTATTACATTTTTATGACTAAAATGGAAATTAAAATGCTAAAAATAGTTAAACTAAGTTTATAACCTTGAAATTTTTATATGACCTCACATGCATATTTTACTTATTATATGTAAAATTTAGTATTAATGTGATTAATATTGCATGATTTATGATTTTTATGAGATAAAAATGAATTAAATGGAGGTAAAATGGTTAAATATAGTTAAACTTCTAAATAGGCCATGAAATTTTAATATGTTGTCTCATACATGTTGTAATCACCGTGTGTAAAATTTGAAATGAACTTGATTCATTTAGCTTGATTTATGAATTTTTAGAGTAAAAATGACATAAATAGTGACTATTTTAGCATAAGTAGCTAAAACGAATTGCATGGCATGAGAAAATTATTTTAGGTTGGATTTATATCCCACTTATCATATCTAAAGTATTAAAATTGATTAGATTAATTTTTTGTATACTTTAGATGTTTTATTTGATAAAACCGATAAATCACAACTATATTTTCTCAAAATAAATTCGAAAAATTTAACCATGATTTTTGACATTATGAGTGTCATGGATTTATTCCAGAATGTTCAAAAATTTAAAATTTAAAATTTTAATTTATTGTAATTTAATTTGGATTTATACCATAATAGTTATGATTAGGGATATCAATGGGGCGGGGTGGGTGCGGAGGAGGGGTAACCCGCACCCGCATCCGTGAACTATAATACGTACCAACACCCGCCCCGCGACCCACAACGGGTTGAACTTTTCAAACCTGTCCCCGCCCTGCGGGGACCCGTTGACCCGCCAAATTACCTATCTCCTCACAAAACAATTTTTAAAAATATAAATCTTGAATCGAAAACATACTAGTCTCGTACTCTCGTACATCTTATACAAATAAGTTTCCGCAAAATGGTCTAGCATTTAATTAACTAGTACACAAGTTTTTCAAACCACGAAATAGTTTGAGGATAAGCGTTTTTTTTTTTTGGGTTCAGATGGTTGGGTATTTGGATGGGTAAGATCTAAGAAGTAAATGGCATTTGTCTAGTTTTTGACTTATGCTTTTTATCTAAGTTATAAATTTTATTTTTATATAGTACAAATTTGTCTAGGTTTATGAATAAGGCGGGTATTAGCGGAGCGGGGACATGTGAGGCGGGGCGGGCGGGGAGGTGTGGGGCGGGATGGGTATGGGGCGGGTCTCACATGATACCCATCCCCGCCCCACGACCCATCAAATCATTACCCGCACCCGTCCCAAGTGGGGCGGATGTGGGGCGAGACCCGCCAAAACCCGGCCCACTGACATCCCTAGTTATGATTTTAAGGTCAAAATGAGCATAAAATTATATCAAGAGGAATTATTGTCAAAAATTGAGTGATGAATAATTTTTGAGTCCAAAGAGTGTTAGGATAATTAACTTGGACTAAAATTAGATTTTAGTATTATTTATCGATTTTAATAAGTTAAAATCGTTTATTTCCATAAAACCGGGTTATATAAACGATATAAGTTAAATAGAGCGGTTTGGCACATAATTTGGCATGATAGATACATATTATAATGCTGCATATTTCAATTGTTGAATGCCTTTTTATTTATATAATTTTGAATTATGTAATTTTATCTTAGTATGGCCTTAGTTTTAATCGATATTACCCGTAATGAAAGGGAATATTGATTTGGTTGTAATTTTATGTGATCTCGTATCACTTTTATTTTTACTAGTTTCATATTACAAGTGTATAATAGGAATAGCTTTGTATTTTTATTATTATTTGTAATTCCGGAGTTTCTTCAAGACGGTACCATTCGGAAAGGCGTTCCGACGAAGACGGTGTTCTTGGGAGGCGTGCCAGTTGAAGATTCAAGGGACCAAAGGAGTTGGTTTCCGAATATGTAATAGATTATTTGATTTTCTATTTTATAAAGGCCATACTAGGAATTTAATATTTTGATTTGCATTTCTTTTAATATGTTGCATGCATTGCCAAATCGCCATAACAACACATGCATATTATATCGAGTCATCGACCGTGTCAATTATAATTATCGATAGTTCGTTTTTAGTCCACTTAAAATTGATAGATAATAAATTGACAAGACCTTTACTTTTAAAAGATTGAGACTTAGCCTTGTCAAATAGTAGGAGCCCATGAGTCTAAATTTCATAAGAGGTACAATACGATTTTTCGGGATGCTTCTATTGACGTTGGATAAATGGGGTAATAGGTAGTTATTACACTTCGAAAGTTTGGTTGATCTCAACGAAGGTATTTGCGACCGTAGCCGCAAAAGGTTCGGGCTAAAGATGAATTTAATATAAAATCATCGACCGGGAGTTCTAGTTGTAGAATCGGTTAAAAGGGTTAACCCACCAAGTTGTATTAGTAAAAGTTGTAGAGGGACCGTTATCCCACAATTGCGCTAGTATGGATTTGGATCTCGGAATCATTTATTATAGTTGGGTAAAGGTCACTATATAAATGCAATACTTGTATTAAAAATTACGAGTATTATAACGATAAATGTTAATTGTTTCATTCATCTCCGTTTTTGTAGTTATTTATCTGCAATGGATTCATCTAATTATATTACACAGATCAGCTTAATTCGTGGCTACAATCATTCAATGAAAAATGCTCCTTGTATGACAACGACCCGATTAGAGAACTATGCTTATGCATCGGCGAGGAAGAAAATCTTTGCTATTTTACCACTTCTACACTTCCCACTCCCATACTCATGCCCACCTCCTTGGTAAGAGAATCATATGAGGAGAATCTCACACATTCCAAGGTATCCTTGTTTGATGAAGCAAAGAGAAATATCCAATTGAGTGGGAGTTCTAGCAAGAATGTCCTTGCAACCGAAAGGAGTATTGGTATTATTAAAGGAAAGGCAAAGAAGGGTAAGAAACCCAAACCCGATAATGAATTAGAAGTAGTTAGTGAGACTACCACAACCAAAACAAAGAAGGGTGCCCAATCCTATGACGAATGTCATTATTGTAATATCATGGGCCATTGGAAGCGTAATTGCCCCAAGTATTTGGAAGATATCAATGTTGGACTTGTCACTCCACTTGGTAATATTTCTTCCGAAATCTTTGTTATTGATATAAATTATACCTCCACCTCAACGTGGGTATTGGATACCGGTTGTGGTTTTCACCTTTGTAATCATTTACAGGGGCTTGGAAATGTGGAAAAGCTAAACAGGGGTGATGTAGATCTCCGACTAGGAAATGGAGCTATAGTAGCCGCCACTTCAATTGGGACTTATGTACTTGTTTTAGCTAATTGCTTTGAGTTGTAATCTACATAATTGTTATTATGTACCCATTTTGTCTAAAAACATTATTACCATTTCTATATTAGACATAGAAGGATTTTTTTTGTCATAAAAAACAATCGTTGTATTTTGTTTAATATGACTTGGCCATGAGCCAAGCCACTTCTATTAATGGTATTTATGTTTTAGACAACTTCAACTCAACTAAAGATATCTATAACATACAATCCAAAAGACTCATAACAAGTGATTCAAATGATTTGTAATTTTACCTTTTTCGATTAGGTCAGATAAATAAGAAACGCATTAAAAGGCTAGTGTTGACTAGATTTATTGGACCATGATTTTCAATGATATGGAATATGCGAATCTTGTCTCCTTCGCAAAATAATTCGTACTCCCTTTAGTGGTAAAGGGACATATCAAGTGATTTGTTAGGACTAATACATGCCGATGTATGTGGTCAAATGAGCATCACCGCGAGGGGAAATTATGACTACTTCGACACTTTTACCGATGACTTAAGTAGATATGGGTATGTTTACTTGATCAAATATTAAGTGAAGCTTTTGATAAATTTAAAGAATTTCTAAAATGAAGTAGAGAACCAATTGTACAAAAGGAATTAAAGCATTGCGATCCGATCGTGGTGGCAAAGATCTAAGTAATGAATTTGATTTATTATATATGGATTATGACCTTGTGTGAATACCCATAAGATCAAAACAATATGAGTCAGGTTGAGTTGTTGAACTCACTTTTGGGGATTTTTATTTTGGAGGGTTAGCCTGGAGATACCTAAAATAGCAAGTCTATTTAACAAATGACATGAATCAGACTCGCATATTACGTGAGTCAAACTGCCATAAGTCTATTTATGAGCTAACACGTTAGTCTAAACGTACTAGTATTACTTCACCATATATGTTTGTGGCTCACAAAGCTATCTCTTAAGAAGATAGGAGTATTTCTAAGAGATATAGTGGGAGTAGATCGTCACAAACATGTCTTATAGTTAATGTGTTACTCTTTGAAAGTAATGTAACTATAATCTATTGAGATAGAGTGGGAGTAATGTACACATGTCTTATTGTTAATATGTTACTTTTCGAAACTAATGGAATTATGACCTTTTGAATGATCAATTGCGAGCAGTCCCAAATCAACTTTGTTGCATAATAGCCATAACATTACAATCTCAAGAGTAGATTTACTTTAAGGCGAGGGTCTCTTTAAAGTAAATAGAGCTTTAGAGTACCTAAATACATATATTGACATGAAGATGTTGATCAAGATAAATCATGTTAGGAATTGCCACATTTCATTTTGATGAAGAATGGCAAATGATATTAAAAATTCACTTTTCTAAAATGGGAATTTAGATAAGGATGTGTACGGAACACAAAACCTTAGATAAAGATCTAAGAATCCTAACATATTATGCAAAGCTTACTTTAACAATCTTAGAATGGTCTTAAGCAAGCATCAAAGGATAGTAATAATCATACTTTTCATTCATGTGATAATTCAGAATGGTTTCATTCACATAATTGAAGAATCATAATTATACATGAAGTTAAGTGGGAGTATGAATTATTTTTCCATGTCTTATATGTTGATAACATATTACTTATTGAGAATAATGTACCAATGCTCTCTTCTGTGAAAGAGTGATTGAGAGACTAGGAAAAGGTGCGATGTATTTTAGATTTCCAAATCTATGTGAGAGAATATTGGCATAGAGTTGAGAGTCTTATGATGATAAGATCTTTCATAACATCAACAAGGTTGAGTAGGTTGTTCATATTGATGAAAGTGGAATTACTATGATAGAGTTATAGTCATTCACTGAACCTAAATAAGTTTTTGATTACATGAAATCGAATTCTAATGTTTCTGCCATTAGAACGATCATGTATGACATTAAATGCACACGCCGTGATGGAGCATATGCCTGGAGCATAATAAATCAATAACAAGTAAATTCATAAGATGGTCTTGTGAAAGCCTTAAAGAACATCCTTCATGATTCTTGAGAAGAATTGAGGATTCGTTCTTATGTTTGGATGATATACTAAGTTATGTGTTGAAGGGTTGCACAATCTTTAGTTTCCAAACCGAAAAGGATTTGTCGAAATCCTAGGCTGTTTTTATTGACTTAGGAGTAAGAGACTAGAGAAGTGTTTTAGTTTCGTACATGCAAATTCTACAAAAGGAATCTAAGTAAATTGTGATAAGATAGTCAACATAGGGAATAAGAGTGAATCCCTCTACAAATGACTTTATTACAAGTTATATGATAACAGTGGGAACATCTTTCAACCTAAAGAGCCCAAGTCTAGTAAAAAGACTAGACATCTACTTAGGTAAATTCATGTCATTAGAGATGACATTGAATAGAAGGAAATAACAATAGATTATTGCATTTTATGGATATATATGGATATATGATATATCCACTTACCAAGCTTTTATTTCATTTCAACTAGTGTAAAAGGTACACTATAGATTATAAGATATGAAGTAGTAATAGTGTATTGACTATTCATATATGATAATCGCATTTATCATTTGAGTTTCTTTAAACTCATCCATTACTTTGTTAAATCCAATGGGTTGTTGAGACAAATTGAACCCCATTGAAGTGAACTGGATTGACATAGTATTCGCCCCTATTTACTTAAAGGAGGTGACGTCTCAAAATAATTAGAGTGTGATGCGATTGATGACAAGTTCAAGTGCCATAGAGTCATATGGGATGACTAGTCGATCACATAGGCAGACTGTATGAGACACTCTATCGGGCAGTGACCGCTTATAGAGTTCTGGTAATTCATAAAGCCTGGTCGTGGCAAGAGCTTCTATAGTATTCTTATGAGTCAATTCTTTTGACTAGAGACTATTCGCCCAAGTTGGCACAAATTTCTGAATGGCTTTAATTTATTCTCTGCGACTGTCGTAACTGAGGTCAAATGAGTGTATTTTGGGTCATGATGAACTATGGCTATATGAAGGGAATAGTGCGATAGGAATTGTCCACTCCCTTGTCAGGGTTGTTTGAAATCTCAAGGCCACTCGAGGAGTAGTAAACTGAAAATGCGTGGCCACGCTCAGAAGGTATCTACGGTTGATAATTCCGGTCAGACAGTTACTCTCCAGATCGAGGAAACCACTCAAGATATGATCAAATGTAAGTACGACCTGCAAGACACCTTGCATTGAGTGGGAGATTGTAATAGGACAAGAGAATTGGTGACGCACACTTGTCTCGGACAAGTGGGAGATTGTTGGAGTTTGTGTCCTCAACAGTAGTGCGATCACATGATTTAAAATCATAATTAAATCTCACACTACTACAGATACAGGCTATAACAACGGTCAAAAACCGTTGTTATATAAAAAAGCGGACGTTGTTAAAGGTTGTAACAACGGTTGGTTTATCTAAGAAACCCGTTATGAAAACTATTAACAACGGTTAAAAACCGTTGTCGTTACGAGACATTCATTGTGGAATGTGTGACTAATTTTTGGGGGAAAGTTATAACAACGATTACAATAGAAAAAACCGTTGTTATAACTAAAGACAACGAGTTTTTATTTAATAACCGTTGTTGTTGATTTAAAAAAAATAAAAAAAAAAATTATATATTACTAGATGCATGCATTATTACTGCCCCGTTATGCTTCCGATGCATAATAATGCATTATTACTGCCAAATCCCTGCATATGAAAGGACACAATAATATATGGAATGAGAAGGGTTATAAGATTTGGCACAACTTCCTAAACATATTAATTAAAAAACAACTCAAACGACACATTACTAATTATAAATTCATGCATTATCTCAATAACCAATCCATTATATCACTATCTCCACCCTAAACTCCAAACCCTAAATCTTTAAAACCTAATAAACTTCAAACTTCCTTCAACAATGAATGATACCGTTCGTAATACATGCATTATGACCGAGTACAACAAGAGTTTCATAAGCTGGTTGTTAGAAATCGAGAGGAGGTACAAGAGCTACCTTGAGGACGCTCGGATCGCACTCAAGGACGCCAAAAAAATGGCTTGTTAGAGCCACAGATAATGCAGCTATATGACGATATAGCATCTGCAGAACGAAACCTCCAAATAGCAAAGGAGGAGAGGATGAATATCATAGAAGAGAATGCATCCCTATATGAATATCTGAGAATTGTATTTTTAGCAATGCATTAAGTTTATGTATATATATCAATTAATTAAGTTTATGCATTCCTCTCCATCATCTTCTTTGTTTTATTTTATTTAATTTGTTTTACTAATAAACGTAGAAAAACTAATTAAGCGAATAATAATTAGAGAAAGAACAATGACGGAGAAAAACACATGCAAATAAAAGAATTTGAGAAAGAACAATAATGACGGAAATGACAAAACCTAAAACCATAAAGCAATAGATATTTACCTGATAATTAGAGAAAGAAAGAGACGATGACAACAACAGTGACGGAGATGATAAAGCGACGATGAGAAAGAGACGATGAGAAAGAGACGATGAGAAAGAGTGTGTTTGTGTGTTTGTGTTTGTGGTTGTAGCTGATATGTGTTTGTGTAGTATATAATGTGGTATAAGTATTGACAACGGTTATTACACATAAACCCATTGTCATTAGATAATATATTAACAACGGGTCCTAAGAAAACCGTTGTTAAAAAGTATTAACAACGGGTTTTAATATAACTGTTGTAATTACTTTTCACTAATTTTGTGCCAAATTATTAACAACGGTTATAATGTATTACAGAGTAAACTTATGACACCCCCATACTCCAAGTGCCTTACCAGGACCACTTAGGTATAAGAACGTCACCATCTCGGTTTTCCAAGGCAATGATAATCAAATGACAACAAAGAAACATAATTTAAATAGCCAAACTGTTTAAAGTGATTACAAGTCCAAAACCAAACTGATAAAAGGTACAATACATGTTCTCAAAAACCAAAGGTCTAAACAACTAAAGTGTGACAGCGGAAGTCTCTATTCAGCTCGTGGTGACACATCCCAGCTAGCCCAAATGCCTCTAGTCAAACCTGCTCAATAACTGCTCACCATCCCCGAATGGATCACCACAGTTTTTAAAACAATTAAACGGGATCAGTACTAATTACACAAAACAAGATACAATACAACAATTACCAAACAGCACAATCGTCACATCAAACCCCGGTCTCCATGAACAATCATCAGGTAACTGACTACACACTAAAGTGTGTAGCCATGCCAGAGTACCCATCGCAACAGATACTCCACACCGCCAGTAGGGAACCGCAATCGTACCCACCAAATCCCCGCTCATCTCCATCGAGCGATAAACCCACGTTCATTAATGTGCACATCCCTTCTGTGGCGGGTTCCACAGAAGGCGAATCATGGGCGTGAAGCCACTCCCGCAAGTGACTCCACTCAGCCACGGACACGCCCCGAAGAACACAATAGATAATCAGCAATCACAATACAAACTCAACAACCGTCTGAAACAATCAACAATACTAACTACAGCACAAATCACCACACATATCATGTAACTAATACTGAGTAGGGAAAACCGTACCTGAAATGCAATCACAAGCAGAAGCCGATCTAACAGCTGTCTCAAAAACGCTCTTCTACGAATCCTCCTCCTATTCACATAATCATATAATTACTAACAATCATAATTAACCATCGAAACCCCCAATCCCCCAAATTAGGGTTTAAACAAAGTTCATTAAAAGCTATAAAATTGGTATGTAGATCTTACCCTCGACGCAAGGATCACAAGGACACAAAGAATGATGAAATCCGACCTCTCAAGCTTCGGGATTTGCCAATAACACAGATGATGCGAATAACGCAGTCTCAATCTCCTTTTTAAGATTATTAGGTTTGTAAAAGTGTTTAACAAAGATGACGGTAGGAATTATATACTAATCCGTGTTATTAACAAAACCCGTCAAAATAATGCCCGTTAACCGACCTACTCGATCGAGTAACTAACGTATTCGATCGAGTGCCACTTAGTCGATCGAGTACCAAGTCTACTCGATCGAGTACTCTACAGACAGACTACTGTTTCGTAAAATAAAACACCCTTACTCGACAAAGTAAGGCCCACTTGATAGAGTACCCAGAGACTCATAAAACCGTAGAATTACAGTCTTCCCTCCTTAGAAAGAACTTCGTCCCCGAAGTTCAAACCACAACAAAATAAAAACATACTACCATACTCCCGACACTACAACCAAAACAAAACTCAACACAAAACTCCGACACATGCTACCAACCCAAACTAAACCCGACACAACTCACTACTAACTATACCCAAAAACAACATAAAAAGATGCAAAAACTCTTCCCGATCATCTCATACCCACCTAAAAGAAACAAGGTTACGTCCCCGTAACCATACATACCTGATCAAAAAGAAACGGGTAGTGCTCTCTCATGGACTCCTCTGCCTCCCATGTAGCCTCCTCAACCTCATGATTAGACCAAAGAATCTTAAGCAAGACTGTCTCGCCATTTCTAGTTTTCCTAACCTTCCGGTCAAGAATCTGCTTAGGCACCTCAAGATAAGACAAGGACTCATCTAGCTCTATGTTCTCTGCCTCTAACACATGTGACGGATCACTCACATACTTCCGCACCTGAGATACATGAAACACATTATGCACCCTATCCAAAGAAGACGGTAAAGCCAAACGGTAAGCAACCACTCCAACTCGGTCTAAGATCTCATAAGGTCCTATGAACTTCTGGCTCAGCTTGCTGATGCGTGTCATTTATATGATGTTTTACACCCTATTTTACACGCATTTCAGAGCTCAATTGAGTAGTTTATGCTACTATTTCCCTTGTTTCGTGTATTTCTTCCTTTTCTTGTGATTTTGTAGGAATATGAAGATTTCAGCGGAAAATAAGCTGAATCCGTCCCTAAGTACTTAGCATTGCATTTGACATGAAGTATTGACTCGAGGAATGAGCTTGGTGCGCGTTTCAAGGCTTGAAGATAGCAAAAGCATGGGTGCGTACGAGTTTAACAAGCAAAGAAGCACCTCACGATATTGCAGCCTGCTTCAGATGGCTATAACTCGAGTTCTAAAGCAGATAATTGAGTGATTCCAATTAGAGGTGAAAGCTTATCCTCTTAGCTTTCCAACGCCACATAGAACGCCTGATTTGACCAAGTAACGAAGAAATGGCAGCTGGTGTAAGATCAGTGCGCGCTGCAGGAATCGTCAGGATGCAATTCTGTACAGCACCTTTGGTCGATCGACTGGCCTCAGTGGTCGATCGACCACCACGCGAGCTGATGCGCAAATTAAAAGATCGAGAATTAGAAAGCCCAATGTATTCTTAGTTTAGGAATAAGAGTGCGTGATATTCCTATATAACTAACCTATGTTTTCAGAATAATTATCAGTTTTGAGAGGAGAGACATTAGGTCTCGAGTTTAGCATAGTTTACATTCAAATACTTTAGTTTCTCAATAAAGTTCGCTATTTTGCATCTGGATTTCCTTTCGGCCTTCAGTTTCGGTATTTCTCAATCATAATTTCAGTCTTTAAGTTTATTATCTTCGTAGTTAGAATTGCTAGATTAGTTCCCTAAAGCCGTAATTTTCTTTATTGCGAATTTACTGTTAAATCGTTTTAATCATGCTTCCGTTTACTGTTTTAATTGCTTTCGTAGTTGTAGTTAGAATTATTATGAGTAGCTAAATACCCCGTGCTAAGATGCGAGGGGATCTGTAGTGAAGACGACGTAGATTACTAAACCTGATGTCGGCCTTTGGTCGATCGACTGGATTAATCAGTCGATCGACTGGACCTGTTGGTCGATCGACTGGCTTAGCTGGTCGATCGACTGACGTGCGATAGATTAGCACCGTTTCAATGTTTTAATTGCAATATTTGACAACGAGACCGAGAGGAGACTTGTTAAGTGCTTAGTATTTGACCGACCCACAAGATCGAGAGATAGGGGAGGGAAAATAGATTAATAAATTGAGATGACTAAATTGCTAAGATCGAAAGATAAGTAATTTAGGCATTAGGATTCACTTTTCAGGGAGAGAGCTAGTATTAGTGAGACCTAGGGACCAGTAGCATAGGCTGAGAGGTGCTACTAGTTAAGAATGGACCGAGAGGACTTCTTATTTGCCCACCTATCGTGATTTATCAGACTTACTTAGATACCGTCGTCGCAGCTGCAGTGAACCAATCGTCTTAGCTTCCCTTTTATTATTTTCTAGACCTTTCTATTTAATTGCTTTAGTTATAGTTTTTATTTTGTTTTCGCATTTAGATTTAGTTATAATCCAATCCAAAACCCCCCACAACTGTTACCCTTAGACTAGAATTAATAACAACTATTATCTCCCTACCTCCCTGCGGATCGACCCTTACTACCACTTGCTAGTTGTAGTTCGGAATTTATAAATATTATTTTTGGTACTCACTTGGACAGGCATCAAATTTTGGCGCCGTTGCCGGGGAGGCAGCGCTAGTTTTAGTTGTTTTTCATTTTAGTCTGTTTTTCGCCTCAAGGGAAGACTGAGTACCTTGAGGCAGTTCTTATCTTCTTCTTTAGTGTTGTTTATTTGCAGTACTTCAGAAGGGGCCACCCATGTTCTATTCTCAGGAGCAGCAGGTGCTGTTTTGTGGGAGATGCGGCGGAAGGGGACACACATCTGAGGCATGCAGGCACCCTAAGGAGAAGATGTTTGCTTTTCATCAACTTCAGCTCAACAATTCGTATAATTACGCTCCTACTTCACCGCATCAACCATATGAGCCTCCTTATGAAGCCCCACCACCATCCACTCCGTCACAGCAAGAGTTGAAAAACGAAGTTGTAGAGTTGACGAGTCTAGTGCAGGTGCTTATGATGGAGGTACAGAAAAGCAATGCGGCGAATCAGGCCTTAATCATGAAGCTGATATCTCAAATTGCTACATTAGACAAAAATGCAGCTGAGAAACGAGTCAATTTCACTCTCTGAATCAGCGTATTGAGACCGTACATGCAATGACGCTGAGGAGCGGGTCTGCTCTCGATGGACCCGAGAAAGCTACTGAAAAAGGGAAGAAGAAAAAGGGCGAGAAAAAGACGATCAGCAGTAATCACGGTCGATCGACCACATCACCAAGTCGATCGACCAGTCCGCGAAATGACATAGCTTCTGGTACTGTTGAAACCAGTCGATCGACTGAGCAACATGGTCGATCGACTGAGGTCGCTGCTGATAATGCACAATTTCGTCCTCCTATGCCCAATAATTTGAGGGATCACTTGTTTCGGGGTACGACAACTCCGAAAATATTGAGGCAAGACCCGAGTGCTGATGGGTCAGTCCCGGTTCCGAAGTATGACCCGATGTTGATTAATGGTTCATATCTGAGACGGTCTGAAGAAGGGTCAAGTTACAACAAAGACAAAGTAGTGGATTTTCAGCCTAAGTCCACTGATGCCGGTATGAGAGACCTAGAGGAGAGGGCAAAGCTACTTCGACAAATTTCCCCTTATCCAGAAAGACTGGTGCCGACCAAAGATGAGGTAACATTCGATAAATTTAAAGATGTCGTGCGTAGTCTTAACGTGCAAATTCCTTTCTTAGAGCTAGTTAATCAAATACCTGCATATATGAAGTTTATGAGACAATTGCTAGCTAAGAAGAGGTCTTTGAATGTTGTGGAGTCAGTGCATTTAACTGAAGAGTCTAGTTCGTACTTAACTCACACTGCCACTAATAAACCGTCGACCCGGTAGTTTCTCTGTCCCCTGCAATATTGGTACCTTCTCAATCGAGAAGGCATTATGTGATTTAGGGGCTAGTGTCGGTGTTATGCCTTTGAGTCCGGCCAAGAAGTTGGGATTGACTAGATTTGCCATTACCGACATGATCGTGCAAATGGTCGACCGTTCTGCATTCGGCCAAAAATAGGGGTCTTAGAGAATGTGCATGTTCAAATTAAAAATTCTTTTTCCCTGTTGACTTTGTTGTTTTGGATATTCCTGAAGATGTCAACACCCCAATTATTTTGGGAAGACCGTTTCGCACAATCTTTGGTGCAATAATTGATGTAGAGGAAAGAACTTTGAGATTTAAGGTAGGGAAGCACTCTATTATGTTTGCCCAGTCCCCTAGGAAGAAAGACCCCATGTGGCCCATGACTGTAATATGATTTCGAAAAGAAATCTTATTTTGTGCTTTCGACATTCCTACTTCAGATGCACTGTGCCTATTCTGTTATGACACCTTCGCCCCATATTGGGAGCAATATGGAGGAAAATTCTTCTGTTTTGGATGTTGCGAGAACTGGTTTGGGGAAGGAAGAACCGCCGATCGCTCCAAATTGTTAAGGAGCCCATTGTTCGAGAGAGGCGGTTTGGGATGTCGAGCTATGCAACTGACGAGGAGCCAGATGAGGAGCCTAAGAAGAAGGAGCCAGTCAAAATTTCGGAGTCGGATTTTGAGTGTGAGGAGCTAGAAGATGATGGCCATGCTTAGGAAGATGCTAGAGATGATCCATTGAGCATCATAGTCGGAGTAGAGTGGAGTCCAAATTTCCGAGATGAGCACTCATGCGGAAGCTACTTCATGTAGACAGAAGCCTTGGTCGGAGATTTTCCGATTTAGTTGATTCGTTTCTTAGACCTTTTTAAGACAAATTATTGCTTTTAGACTGTTTATCGTTTTTCGTGTGTGCGAGACTTCGCTCTTTAATTAAGTTTGCTTAGGATTTAGACTATAGACTGTTACTTTGGGTTTTGCGCAATTTTTGGGCGTGTTATTATGTGTCTTTGCAGGTTTATAGACCATATTAGCTCACTTTATTGAGCTAATTCAAGAAATCGAAAAGTTACAAAGAGTTTCCCGATCGATCGATCGCTTCCATGGTCGATCGACTGAGCCGCAGCTTCCAGGAGCTACTGTTCCTGTTCACCCTGGTCGATCGACTAGGTGATGTGGTCGATCGACCACTATCGCTGCTGTACCTGTTCACGACCTTTCCTCTGCTGTGTTGGGTTGTTTTGCGAAATTGAGGGAGTTTTTTCCCCACTTTATTTTCTGAATTATTTCTGATTTCTTCCATTTTCGTACCTTTGCACATAATTACCGCTTCATTATTGTTTTCTCGGTTTTATGCGTGGTATTTTCTGTCTTTTCAGGTACTTATGGTAGCACTGTTGGCTACTGAAACCTCCTAGCTCACGCTGGTTTGGGGAGGTTTCCTTTTGATGCGCTTAAAATCTTGTGAGTTTCCGAGTCCTTCTTTCTGTCAATTTTAGTTTTTATTATGCAAAATCCCATTTCCTTTTGCTTCTTTATACATGATTTTGCACAATGGGGACATTGTGTGATTTGGTTTGGGGAAGGGTTTTGCATTGCATTCACATGTTTTATTGCATTTTTTGTTTCACGTTTATTGCATTTCAGTTTGCATTTGTTTATTTCCCTTATATATACAAAATTTCAAAAAAATTGAAAAATTTCAAAAATTTCAAAAAAATTGCACGTTTATTTTAGCATATAGGTTGAGTCGGAAAAGTAGTATTTCAATGATGACATTGCATTTGCATCCGTTTATGCCTGAGCCTTGCTAATTGACATGTTATTAGTAGAATCATATATGCATAGTCTACGAGTTTTCGTTAAATTTCTTACTGAACTTGAGACTTGACTTAGATTTTTGGCAAACTACATTATATTCTGAGATTTAGAGCTTATAACTGGTGACATTTATGACCAGTTTATTTAGGATGTGAGTAGTTACTCCTTATAAGACATGTTACATCAATATGCATAAATATGAACTTAATCTGCTTAATACCCGTATGCATTCGGTTTGTGGTTTGTAGACACATGTGGTAGAGGTTTTCCTTTATTCATTTTACCTATGAGCCTCTCATAACCAAATTTAGCCTTTTGTCCCTTAACTACATCCTATATTTAGCCTGCCATCGTCAAGTTAGTAGTCTTAGTTTTTGGAAATATGTTTATTGCGGTTTGGTTATATGCTCTCATTGAGATGATTTTGGAAAAAGAATGAAGGAGGAAAAAGAATTGAGAAAGTTGAAAAGAAAGAAAAAAAAAAGAGAAGAAAAATGATTCGAAAAGAAAAAAAAAAAAAACAAGTTCGATACATGGTCGATTGACTGGACTCATTGGTCGATCGACTGAAGCCCGAGAAAAGAAAATAAATCACATGGTTGGAGTTTTGATTAGTTGGTGATTTTATTCCCATGCTTTATTATAATCATTTGGGGAATTACGATTATATCGGAGTTTGTGAGATTTGTGCTACATTTGCACCGTTTCATTGATTTAATTTTGAGTAAGGAAGTGGATGTTGTCATATGGTTTTGTTTAGGTACTAGCTTGGCCGCCTATACCTCCACATTCCCATAAATGTTTTGCCTCTTCCTACCCATTACCTCACATATCCATATTTACCTCGGCATGTGTCATGGTCATCTGTTTGGTTGGAATGCGTATGTACGGTTGTAGAGATTATTTTCATATTAGATTGCAGGCATGTTCTTATAGGTCGTAGTTGGGTGAGTGTCACTACAAAATGAATTCTATCTATCTTTACATATCTTCACCCGTATTCATTGTGTGATTTGAGCGACCCGTGAGAGTCCGAATTGATAAGTCTCTATAGTTCATGGTTCAGCAGTTTTTAACGACTACATAACTCGTTTGCATGATTCATATTACTAATTGATTGTTGATTTGTTGCATTAAAATTGGTTTAGGCTTTACATGTTGCATTTCGCTCTGAAACTGAACTCGTTCCATTAGATTTTAGGATCGAGTCTAGTTCTTGCTTGGGGACAAGCAAGGGTTTGGTTTGGGGAAGTTTGATGCATGTCATTTATATGATGTTTTACACCCTATTTTACACGCATTTCAGAGCTCAATTGAGTAGTTTATGCTACTATTTCCCTTGTTTCGTGTATTTCTTCCTTTTCTTGTGATTTTGTAGAAATATGAAGATTTCAGCGGAAATAAGCCGAATCCGTCCCTAAGTACTTAGCATTGCATTTGACATGAATTATTGACTCGAGGAATGAGCTTGGTGTGCGTTTCAAGGCCTAAAGATAGCAAAAGCATTGGTGCGTACGAGTTTAACAAGCAAAGAAGCACCTCACGATATTGCAGCCTTTTTCAGATGGCTATATCTCGAGTTCTAGAGCAGATAATCGAGTGATTCTAATTGTAGGTGAAAGCTTATCCTCTTAGCTTTCCAACTCCGCGTAGAACGCCTGATTTGACCAAGTAACGAAGAAATGGCAGCTGTTTTAAGATCAGTGCGCTGCTGAGAATCATCGGGATACAATTACATCAGACAAAGACCTTTGGTCGATCGACTGGCCTCAGTGGTCGATCGACCACCACGCGAGCTGATGCGCAAATTAAAAGATCGAGAATTAGAAAGCCCAATGTATTCTTAGTTTAGGAATAAGAGTGCGTGATATTCCTATATAACTAACCTATGTTTTCAGAATAATTATCAGTTTTGAGAGGAGAGACATTAGGTCTCGAGTTTAGCATAGTTTACATTCAAATACTTTAGTTTCTCAATAAAGTTCGCTATTTTGCATCCGGATTTCCTTTCGCCTTCGTTTTGGTATTTCTCAATCATAATTTCAGTCTTTAAGTTTATTATCTTCGTAGTTAGAATTGCTAGATTAGTTCCCTAAAGCCGTAATTTTCTTTATTGCGAATTCTTGTTAAATCGTTTAATCATGCTTCCGTTTACTGTTTTAATTGCTTTCGTAGTTGTAGTTAGAATTATTATGAGTAGCTAAATACCCCGTGCTAAGATGCGAGGGGATCTGTAGTGAAGACGACGTAGATTAGTAAACCTGATGTCGGCCTTTGGTCGATCGACTGGATTAATCGATCGATCGATCGACTTTGTTGGTCGATCGACTGGCTTAGCTGGTCGATCGACTGACGTGCGATAGATTAGCACCGTTTCAATGTTTTAATTGCAATATTTGACAACGAGACCGAGAGGAGACTTTCTAAGTGCTTAGTATTTGACCGACCCACAAGATCGAGAGATAGGGGAGGGAAAATAGATTAATAAATTGAGATGACTAAATTGCTAAGATCGAAAGATAAGTAATTTTGGCATTAGGATTCACTTTTCAGGGAGAGAGCTAGTATTAGTGAGACCTAGGGACCAGTAGCATAGGCTGAGAGGCGCTACTAGTTAAGAATGGACCGAGAGGACTTCTTATTTGCCCACCTATCGTGATTTATCAGACTTACTTAGATACCGTCGTCGCATTGGCAGTGAAACCAATCGTCTTAGCTTCCCTTTTATTATTTTCTAGACCTTTCTATTTAATTGCTTTAGTTATAGTTTTTATTTTGTTTTCGCATTTAGATTTAGTTATAATCCAATCCAAAACCTCCCACAACTGTTACCCTTAGACTAGAATTAATAACAACTATTATCTCCCTACCTCCCTGCGGATCGACCCTTACTACCACTTGCTAGTTGTAGTTCGGAATTTATAAATATTATTTTTGGTACTCACTTCGACAGGCATCAAATTTTGGCGCCGTTGCCGGGGAGGCAGCGCTAGTTTTAGTTGTTTTTCATTTTAGTCCATTTTTTCGCCTCAAGGGAAGACTGAGTACCTTGAGGCAGTTCTTATCTTCTTCTTTAGTGTTGTTTATTTGCAGTACTTCAGAAGGGGCCACCCATGTTCTATTCTCAGGAGCAGCAGGTGCTGTTTTGTGGGAGATGCGGCGGAAGGGGACACACATCTGAGCCATGCAGGCACCCTAAGGAGAAGATGTTTGCTTTTCATCAACTTCAGCTCAACAATTCGTATAATTACGCTCCTACTTCACCGCATCAACCATATGAGCCTCCTTATGAAGCCCCACCACCATCCACTCCGTCACAAAGAAGAGTTGAAAAACGAAGTTGTAGAGTTGACGAGTCTAGTGCAGGTGCTTATGATGGAGGTACAGAAAAGCAATGCGGCGAATCAGGCCTTAATCATGAAGCTGATATCTCAAATTGCTACATTAGACAAAAATGCAGCTGAGAAACGAGTCAATTTCACTCTCTGAATCAGCGTATTGAGACCGTACATGCAATGACGCTGAGGAGCGGGTCTGCTCTCGATGGACCCGAGAAAGCTACAAAAAGGGAAGAAGAAAAAGGGCGAAAAAAGACGATCGCAGAATCACGGTCGATCGGCCACATCACCAAGTCGATCGATCATCCGCGAAATGACATAGCTTCTGCATCATGTTGAAACCACGATCGACCGAGGTCGTCGCGATAATGCACAATTTCGTCCTCCTATGCCCAATAATTTGAGGGATCACTTGTTTCGGGGTGCGACAACTCCGAAAATATTGAGGCAAGACCCGAGTCTTGATGGGTCACCCCGGTTCCGTATGACCCGATGTTGATTAATGGTTCATATCTCGAGACGGTCCGAAGAAGAAGGGTCAAGTTACAACAAAGACAAAGTAGTGGATTTTCAGCCTAAGTCCACCGATGCCGGTATGAGAGACCTAGAGGAGAGGGCAAAGCTACTTCGACACCCCTTATCCGAAAGACTGTGCCGACCAAAGATGAGGTAACATTCGATAAATTTAAAGATGTCGTGCGTAGTCTTAACGTGCAAATTCCTTTCTTAGAGCTAGTTAATCAAATACCTGCATATATGAAGTTTATGAGACAATTGCTAGCTAAGAAGAGGTCTTTGAATGTTGTGGAGTCGATGCATTTAATCAAGAGTCTAGTTCGTACTTAACTCACACCGCCACTAATAAACTGTCTCGACCCGGGTAGTTTCTTTCTGTCCCCTGCAATATTGGTACCTTCTCAATCGAGAAGGCATTATGTGATTTAGGGGCTAGTGTCGGTGTTATGCCTTTGAGTCCGGCCAAGAAGTTGGGATTGACTAGATTTGCCATTACCGACATGATCGCGCAAATGGTCGACCGTTCTGCAGATTCAACCAAGAGGGGTCTTAGAGAATGTGCATGTTCAAATTAAAAATTCTTTTTCCCTGTTGACTTTGTTGTTTTGGATATTCCTGAAGATGTCAACACCCCAATTATTTTGGGAAGACCGTTTTTTACGCACAATGCTTTGGTGCAATAATTGATGTAGAGGAAAGAACTTTGAGATTTAAGGTAGGGAAGCACTCTATTATGTTTGCCCAGTCCCCTAGGAAGAAAGACCCCATGTGGCCCATGACTGTAATATGATTTCGAAAAGAAATCTTATTTTGTGCTTTCGACATTCCTACTTCAGACTGTACCTATTCCCGTTATGACACCTTCGCCCCAGTTGGGAGCAATATGGAGGAAAATTCTTCTTTTTTGGATGTTGCAGAACTGGTTTGGGGAAGGAAGAACCGCCGATCGCTCCAAATGTTAAGGAGCCCATTGTTCGAGAGGCGGTTTGGGATGTCGAGCTATGCAACCGACGAGGAGCCGATGAGGAGCCTAAGAAGAAGGAGCCGTCAAAATTTCGAGTCGGATTTTGAGTGTGAGGAGCTAGAAGATGATGGCCATGCTTAGGAAGATGCTAGAGATGATCCATTGAGCATCCCGATCGGAGTAGAGTGGAGTCCAGCTTTCGAGATGAGCACTGCGGAAGCTACTTCATGTAGACGAAGCCTTGGTCGGAGATTTTCCGAGCTCGTTGATTCGTTTCTTAGACCTTTTTAAGACAAATTATTGCTTTTAGACTGTTTATCGTTTTTCGTGTGTGCGAGACTTCGCTCTTTAATTAAGTTTGCTTAGGATTTAGACTATAGACTGTTACTTTGGGTTTTGCGCAATTTTTGGGCGTGTTATTATGTGTCTTTGCTGGTCTATAGACCATATTAGCTCACTTTATTGAGCTAATTCGAAGAAATCAGAAAGTTACAAAGAGTTTCCCGATCGATCGATCGCCTTCCATGGTCGATCGATCGAGCCGCAGCTTCCAGGAGCTATCGTTCGTTCACCCTGGTCGATCGACTGGGTGATGTGGTCGATCGACCACTATCGCTGCTGTACCTTCACGACCTTTCCCCTGCTGTGTTGGGTTGTTTTGCGAAATTGAGGGAGTTTTTTCCCCACTTTATTTTCTGAATTATTTCTGATTTCTTCCATTTTCGTACCTTTGCACATAATTACCGCTTCATTATTGTTTTCTCGGTTTTATGCGTGGTATTTTCTGTCTTTTCAGGTACTTATGGTAGCACTGTTGGCTACTAAAACCTCCTAGCTCACGCTGGTTTGGGGAGGTTTCCTTTTGATGCGCTTAAAATCTTGTGAGTTTCCGAGTCCTTCTTTCTGTCAATTTTAGTTTTTATTATGCAAAATCCCATTTCCTTTTGCTTCTTTATACATGATTTTGCACAATGGGGACATTGTGTGATTTGGTTTGGGGAAGGGTTTTGCATTGCATTCACATGTTTTATTGCATTTTTTGTTTCACGTTTATTGCATTTCAGTTTGCATTTGTTTATTTCCCTTATATATACAAAATTTCAAAAAAATTGAAAAATTTCAAAAATTTCAAAAAAATTGCACGTTTATTTTAGCATATAGGTTGAGTCGGAAAAGTAGTATTTCAATGATGACATTGCATTTGCATCCGTTTATGCCTGAGCCTTGCTAATTGACATGTTATTAGTAGAATCATATATGCATAGTCTACGAGTTTTCGTTAAATTTCTTACTGAACTTGAGACTTGACTTAGATTTTTGGCAAACTACATTATATTCTGAGATTTAGAGCTTATAACTGGTGACATTTATGACCAGTTTATTTAGGATGTGAGTAGTTACTCCTTATAAGACATGTTACATCAATATGCATAAATATGAACTTAATCTGCTTAATACCCGTATGCATTCGGTTTGTGGTTTGTAGACACATGTGGTAGAGGTTTTCCTTTATTCATTTTACCTATGAGCCTCTCATAACCAAATTTAGCCTTTTGTCCCTTAACTACATCCTATATTTAGCCTGCCATCGTCAAGTTAGTAGTCTTAGTTTTTGGGAATATGTTTATTGCGGTTTGGTTATATGCTCTCATTGAGATGATTTTGGAAAAAGAATGAAGGAGGAAAAAGAATTGAGAAAGTTGAAAAGAAAGAAAAAAAAAAAAAGAGAAGAAAAATGATTCGAAAAGAAAAAAAAAAAAAAACAAGTTCGATACATGGTCGATTGACTGGACTCATTGGTCGATCGACTGAAGCCCGAGAAAAGAAAATAAATCACATGGTTGGAGTTTTGATTAGTTGGTGATTTTATTCCCATGCTTTATTATAATCATTTGCGGAATTACGATTATATCGGAGTTTGTGAGATTTGTGCTACATTTGCACCGTTTCATTGATTTAATTTTGAGTAAGGAAGTGGATGTTGTCATATGGTTTTGTTTAGGTACTAGCTTGGCCGCCTATACCTCCACATTCCCATAAATGTTTTGCCTCTTCTTACCCATTACCTCACATATCCATATTTACCTCGGCATGTGTCATGGTCATCTGTTTGGTTGGAATGCGTATGTACGGTTGTAGAGATTATTTTCATATTAGATTGCAGGCATGTTCTTATAGGTCGTAGTTGGGTGAGTGTCACTACAAAATGAATTCTATCTATCTTTACATATCTTCACCCGTATTCATTGTGTGATTTGAGCGACCCGTGAGAGTCCGAATTGATAAGTCTCTATAGTTCATGGTTCAGCAGTTTTTAAAGACTACATAACTCGTTTGCATGATTCATATTACTAATTGATTGTTGATTTGTTGCATTAAAATTGGTTTAGGCTTTACATGTTGCATTTCGCTCTGAAACTGAACTCGTTCCATTAGATTTTAGGATCGAGTCTAGTTCTTGCTTGGGGACAAGCAAGGGTTTGGTTTGGGGAAGTTTGATGCATGTCATTTATATGATGTTTTACACCCTATTTTACACGCATTTCAGAGCTCAATTGAGTAGTTTATGCTACTATTTCCCTTGTTTCGTGTATTTCTTCCTTTTCTTGTGATTTTGTAGGAATATGAAGATTTCAGCGGAAATAAGCTGAATCCGTCCCTAAGTACTTAGCATTGCATTTGACATGAATTATTGACTCGAGGAATGAGCTTGGTGTGCGTTTCAAGGCCTAAAGATAGCAAAAGCATTGGTGCGTACGAGTTTAACAAGCAAAGAAGCACCTCACGATATTGCAGCCTTTTTCAGATGGCTATATCTCGAGTTCTAGAGCAGATAATCGAGTGATTCCAATTGTAGGTGAAAGCTTATCCTCTTAGCTTTCCAACTCCGCGTAGAACGCCTGATTTGACCAAGTAACGAAGAAATGGCAGCTGTTTTAAGATCAGTGCGCGCTGCAGGAATCATCAGGATGCAATTCTGTACAGCACCTTTGGTCGATCGACTGGCCTCAGTGGTCGATCGACCACCACGCGAGCTGATGCGCAAATTAAAAGATCGAGAATTAGAAAGCCCAATGTATTCTTAGTTTAGGAATAAGAGTGCGTGATATTCCTATATAACTAACCTATGTTTTCAGAATAATTATCAGTTTTGAGAGGAGAGACATTAGGTCTCGAGTTTAGCATAGTTTACATTCAAATACTTTAGTTTCTCAATAAAGTTCGCTATTTTGCATCTGGATTTCCTTTCGGCCTTCAGTTTCGGTATTTCTCAATCATAATTTCAGTCTTTAAGTTTATTATCTTCGTAGTTAGAATTGCTAGATTAGTTCCCTAAAGCCGTAATTTTCTTTATTGCGAATTTACTGTTAAATCGTTTTAATCATGCTTCCGTTTACTGTTTTAATTGCTTTCGTAGTTGTAGTTAGAATTATTATGAGTAGCTAAATACCCCGTGCTAAGATGCGAGGGGATCTGTAGTGAAGACGACGTAGATTAGTAAACCTGATGTCGGCCTTTGGTCGATCGACTGGATTAGTCAGTCGATCGATCGACTCGTTGGTCGATCGACCGCTTAGCTTAGGGTCGATCGATCGACGTGCGATAGATTAGCACCGTTTCAATGTTTTAATTGCAATATTTGACAACGAGACCGAGAGGAGACTTGTTAAGTGCTTAGTATTTGACCGACCCACAAGATCGAGAGATAGGGGAGGGAAAATAGATTAATAAATTGAGACGACTAAATTGCTAAGATCGAAAGATAAGTAATTTAGGCATTAGGAATCACTTTTCAGGGAGAGAGAGCTAGTATTAGTGAGACCTAGGGACCAGTAGCATAGGCTGTGAGGCGCTACTAGTTAAGAATGGTCCGAGAGGACTTCTTATTTGCCCACCTATCGTGATTTATCAGACTTACTTAGATACCGTCGTCAGCAAAATTGCAGTGAACCAATCGTCTTAGCTTCCCTTTTATTATTTTCTAGACCTTTCTATTTAATTGCTTTAGTTATAGTTTTTATTTTGTTTTCGCATTTAGATTTAGTTATAATCCAATCCAAAACCTCCCACAACTGTTACCCTTAGACTAGAATTAATAACAACTATTATCTCCCTACCTCCTCATGGATCGACCCTTACTACCACTTGCTAGTTGTAGTTCGGAATTTATAAATATTATTTTTGGTACTCACTTCGACAGTATCAAATTTTGGCGCCGTTGCTTTGGAGGCAGCGCTAGTTTTAGTTGTTTTTCATTTTAGTCTGTTTTTCGCCTCAAGGGAAGACCGAGTACCTTGAGGCGCTTCTTATCTTCTTCTTTAGTGTTGTTTATTTGCAGATTTCTTGAAGGGGCCACCCATGTTCTATTCTCGGGAGCAAAGAGTCTTTGTTTTGTGGGAGATGCGGCGGAAGGGGACACACATCTGAGGCATGCAGGCACCCTAAGGAGAAGATGTTTGCTTTTCATCAACTTCAGCTCAACAATTCGTATAATTACGCTCCTACTTCACCGCATCAACCATATGAGCCTCCTTATGAAGCCCCACCACCATCCACTCCGTCACAGCAAGAGTTGAAAAACGAAGTTGTAGAGTTGACGAGTCTAGTGCAGTGCTTATGATGGAGGTACAGAAAGCAATGCGGCGAATCGTGCCTTAATCATGAAGTCGATATCTCAAATTGCTACATTAGACAAAAATGCAAAATGAGAAACGAGTCAATTTCACTCTCTGAATCAGCGTATTGAGACCGTACATGCAATGACGCCGAGGAGCGGGTCCGCTCTCGATGGACCCGAGAAAGCTACGAAAAAGGGAAGAAGAAAAAGGGCGAGAAAAAGACGATCGCCAGTAATCACGGTCGATCGGCCACATCACTGAGTCGATCGACCATCCGCGAAATGACATAGCTTCTGGTACTGTTGAAACCAGTCGATCGACTGAGGTCGCTGCTGATAATGCACAATTTCGTCCTCCTATGCCCAATAATTTGAGGGATCACTTGTTTCGGGGTACGACAACTCCGAAAATATTGAGGCAAGACCCGAGTCTTTGATGGGTCGATCCCCTGCCCAAAGTATGACCCGATGTTGATTAATGGTTCATATCCGAGACGGTCCAAGAAGGGTCAAGTTACAACAAAGACAAAGTAGTGGATTTTCAGCCTAAGTCCACCGATGCCGGTATGAGAGACCTAGAGGAGAGGGCAAAGCTACTTCGACGACCCCTTATCCGAAAGACCGTGCCGACCAAAGATGAGGTAACATTCGATAAATTTAAAGATGTCGTGTGTAGTCTTAACGTGCAAATTCCTTTCTTAGAGCTAGTTAATCAAATACCTGCATATATGAAGTTTATGAGACAATTGCTAGCTAAGAAGAGGTCTTTGAATGTTGTGGAGTCGGTGCATTTAATCAAGAGTCTAGTTCGTACTTAACTCACACTTTGCTAATAAACCTGTCTCGACCCGGGTAGTTTCTCTGTCCCCTGCAATATTGGTACCTTCTCAATCGAGAAGGCATTATGTGATTTAGGGGCTAGTGTCGGTGTTATGCCTTTGAGTCCGGCCAAGAAGTTGGGATTGACTAGATTTGCCATTACCGACATGATCGTGCAAATGGTCGACCGTTCTCAGATTCAACCAGTAGGGGTCTTAGAGAATGTGCATGTTCAAATTAAAAATTCTTTTTCCCTGTTGACTTTGTTGTTTTGGATATTCCTGAAGATGTCAACACCCCAATTATTTTGGGAAGACCGTTTCTGCACAATGCTGGTGCAATAATTGATGTAGAGGAAAGAACTTTGAGATTTAAGGTAGGGAAGCACTCTATTATGTTTGGCCAGTCCCCTAGGAAGAAAGACCCCATGTGGCCCATGACCTGTAATATGATTTCTGAAAAGAAATCTTATTTTGTGCTTTCTGACATTCCTACTTCATGCACTGTACCTATTCTGTTATGACACCTTCGCCCCAGTTGGGAGCAATATGGAGGAAAATTCTTCTTTTTGGATGTTGCAGAACTGGTTTGGGAAGGAAGAACCGATTGCTCCAAATTGCAAGGAGCCCATTGTTCAGAGAGGCGGTTTGGGATGTCTGAGCTATGCAACTGACGAGGAGCCAGATGAGGAGCCTAAGAAGAAGGAGCCAGTCAAAATTTCGGAGTCGGATTTTGAGTGTGAGGAGCTAGAAGATGATGGCCATGCTTAGGAAGATGCTAGAGATGATCCATTGAGCATCCCAGTCGGAGTAGAGTGGAGTCCAGCTTCTGAGATGAGCACTGCGGAAGCTACTTCATGTAGACAGAAGCCTTGGTCGGAGATTTTCCGCAGTTTCCGTTGATTCGTTTCTTAGACCTTTTTAAGACAAATTATTGCTTTTAGACTGTTTATCGTTTTTCGTGTGTGCGAGACTTCGCTCTTTAATTAAGTTTGCTTAGGATTTAGACTATAGACTGTTACTTTGGGTTTTGCGCAATTTTTGGGCGTGTTATTATGTGTCTTTGCAGGTTTATAGACCATATTAGCTCACTTTATTGAGCTAATTCGAAGAAATCAGAAAGTTACAAAGACGAGTTTCCCGATCGATCGATCGCCTTCCATGGTCGATCGACTGAGCCGCAGCTTCCAGGAGCTACTGTTCCTGTTCACCCTGGTCGATCGACTGGGTGATGTGGTCGATCGACCACTATCGCTGCTGTACCTGTTCACGACCTTTCCCCTGCTGTGTTGGGTTGTTTTGCGAAATTGAGGGAGTTTTTTCCCCACTTTATTTTCTGAATTATTTCTGATTTCTTCCATTTTCGTACCTTTGCACATAATTACCGCTTCATTATTGTTTTCTCGGTTTTATGCGTGGTATTTTCTGTCTTTTCAGGTACTTATGGTAGCACTGTTGGCTACTAAAACCTCCTAGCTCACGCTGGTTTGGGGAGGTTTCCTTTTGATGCGCTTAAAATCTTGTGAGTTTCCGAGTCCTTCTTTCTGTCAATTTTAGTTTTTATTATGCAAAATCCCATTTCCTTTTGCTTCTTTATACATGATTTTGCACAATGGGGACATTGTGTGATTTGGTTTGGGGAAGGGTTTTGCATTGCATTCACATGTTTTATTGCATTTTTTGTTTCACGTTTATTGCATTTCAGTTTGCATTTGTTTATTTCCCTTATATATACAAAATTTCAAAAAAATTGAAAAATTTCAAAAATTTCAAAAAAATTGCACGTTTATTTTAGCATATAGGTTGAGTCGGAAAAGTAGTATTTCAATGATGACATTGCATTTGCATCCGTTTATGCCTGAGCCTTGCTAATTGACATGTTATTAGTAGAATCATATATGCATAGTCTACGAGTTTTCGTTAAATTTCTTACTGAACTTGAGACTTGACTTAGATTTTTGGCAAACTACATTATATTCTGAGATTTAGAGCTTATAACTGGTGACATTTATGACCAGTTTATTTAGGATGTGAGTAGTTACTCCTTATAAGACATGTTACATCAATATGCATAAATATGAACTTAATCTGCTTAATACCCGTATGCATTCGGTTTGTGGTTTGTAGACACATGTGGTAGAGGTTTTCCTTTATTCATTTTACCTATGAGCCTCTCATAACCAAATTTAGCCTTTTGTCCCTTAACTACATCCTATATTTAGCCTGCCATCGTCAAGTTAGTAGTCTTAGTTTTTGGGAATATGTTTATTGCGGTTTGGTTATATGCTCTCATTGAGATGATTTTGGAAAAAGAATGAAGGAGGAAAAAGAATTGAGAAAGTTGAAAAGAAAGAAAAAAAAAAAGAGAAGAAAAATGATTCGAAAAGAAAAAAAAAAAAAACAAGTTCGATACATGGTCGATTGACTGGACTCATTGGTCGATCGACTGAAGCCCGAGAAAAGAAAATAAATCACATGGTTGGAGTTTTGATTAGTTGGTGATTTTATTCCCATGCTTTATTATAATCATTTGCGGAATTACGATTATATCGGAGTTTGTGAGATTTGTGCTACATTTGCACCGTTTCATTGATTTAATTTTGAGTAAGGAAGTGGATGTTGTCATATGGTTTTGTTTAGGTACTAGCTTGGCCGCCTATACCTCCACATTCCCATAAATGTTTTGCCTCTTCCTACCCATTACCTCACATATCCATATTTACCTCGGCATGTGTCATGGTCATCTGTTTGGTTGGAATGCGTATGTACGGTTGTAGAGATTATTTTCATATTAGATTGCAGGCATGTTCTTATAGGTCGTAGTTGGGTGAGTGTCACTACAAAATGAATTCTATCTATCTTTACATATCTTCACCCGTATTCATTGTGTGATTTGAGCGACCCGTGAGAGTCCGAATTGATAAGTCTCTATAGTTCATGGTTCAAAGATTTTAAAGACTACATAACTCGTTTGCATGATTCATATTACTAATTGATTGTTGATTTGTTGCATTAAAATTGGTTTAGGCTTTACATGTTGCATTTCGCTCAAACCGAACTCGTTCCATTAGATTTTAGGATCGAGTCTAGTTCTTGCTTGGGGACAAGCAAGGGTTTGGTTTGGGGAAGTTTGATGCATGTCATTTATATGATGTTTTACACCCTATTTTACACGCATTTCAGAGCTCAATTGAGTAGTTTATGCTACTATTTCCCTTGTTTCGTGTATTTCTTCCTTTTCTTGTGATTTTGTAGGAATATGAAGATTTCAGCGGAAATAAGCTGAATCCGTCCCTAAGTACTTAGCATTGCATTTGACATGAATTATTGACTCGGGGAATGAGCTTGGTGTGCGTTTCAAGGCCTAAAGATAGCAAAAGCATTGGTGCGTACGAGTTTAACAAGCAAAGAAGCACCTCACGATATTGCAGCCTTTTTCAGATGGCTATATCTCGAGTTCTAGAGCAGATAATCGAGTGATTCCAATTGTAGGTGAAAGCTTATCCTCTTAGCTTTCCAACTCCGCGTAGAACGCCTGATTTGACCAAGTAACGAAGAAATAGCAGCTGTTTTAAGATCAGTGCGCGCTGCAGAATCATCGATGCAATGCATGACAAAGACCTTTGGTCGATCGATCGCCTCGGGTGGTCGATCGACCACCACGCGAGCTGATGCGCAAATTAAAAGATCGAGAATTAGAAAGCCCAATGTATTCTTAGTTTAGGAATAAGAGTGCGTGATATTCCTATATAACTAACCTATGTTTTCAGAATAATTATCAGTTTTGAGAGGAGAGACATTAGGTCTCGAGTTTAGCATAGTTTACATTCAAATACTTTAGTTTCTCAATAAAGTTCGCTATTTTGCATCTGGATTTCCTTTCGGCCTTCAGTTTCGGTATTTCTCAATCATAATTTCAGTCTTTAAGTTTATTATCTTCGTAGTTAGAATTGCTAGATTAGTTCCCTAAAGCCGTAATTTTCTTTATTGCGAATTCTTGTTAAATCGTTTTAATCATGCTTCCGTTCTTGTTTTAATTGCTTTCGTAGTTGTAGTTAGAATTATTATGAGTAGCTAAATACCCCGTGCTAAGATGCGAGGGGATCTGTAGTGAAGACGACGTAGATTAGTAAACCTGATGTCGGCCTTTGGTCGATCGACTGGATTAGTCAGTCGATCGACTGGACCTGTTGGTCGATCGACTGGCTTAGCTGGTCGATCGACTGACGTGCGATAGATTAGCACCGTTTCAATGTTTTAATTGCAATATTTGACAACGAGACCGAGAGGAGACTTGTTAAGTGCTTAGTATTTGACCGACCCACAAGATCGAGAGATAGGGGAGGGAAAATAGATTAATAAATTGAGACGACTAAATTGCTAAGATCGAAAGATAAGTAATTTAGGCATTAGGAATCACTTTTCAGGGAGAGAGAGCTAGTATTAGTGAGACCTAGGGACCAGTAGCATAGGCTGTGAGGCGCTACTAGTTAAGAATGGACCGAGAGGACTTCTTATTTGCCCACCTATCGTGATTTATCAGACTTACTTAGATACCGTCGTCGCAGCTGCAGTGAACCAATCGTCTTAGCTTCCCTTTTATTATTTTCTAGACCTTTCTATTTAATTGCTTTAGTTATAGTTTTTATTTTGTTTTCGCATTTAGATTTAGTTATAATCCAATCCAAAACCTCCCACAACTGTTACCCTTAGACTAGAATTAATAACAACTATTATCTCCCTACCTCCCTGCGGATCGACCCTTACTACCACTTGCTAGTTGTAGTTCGGAATTTATAAATATTATTTTTGGTACTCACTTCGACAGGCATCAAATTTTGGCGCCGTTGTCGGGGAGGCAGCGCTAGTTTTAGTTGTTTTTCATTTTAGTCTGTTTTTCGCCTCAAGGGAAGACTGAGTACCTTGAGGCAGTTCTTATCTTCTTCTTTAGTGTTGTTTATTTGCAGTACTTCAGAAGGGGCCACCCATGTTCTATTCTCAGGAGCAGCAGGTGCTGTTTTGTGGGAGATGCGGCGGAAGGGGACACACATCTGAGGCATGCAGGCACCCTAAGGAGAAGATGTTTGCTTTTCATCAACTTCAGCTCAACAATTCGTATAATTACGCTCCTACTTCACCGCATCAACCATATGAGCCTCCTTATGAAGCCCCACCACCATCCACTCCGTCACAGCAAGAGTTGAAAAACGAAGTTGTAGAGTTGACGAGTCTAGTGCAGGTGCTTATGATGGAGGTACAGAAAAGCAATGCGGCGAATCAGGCCTTAATCATGAAGCTGATATCTCAAATTGCTACATTAGACAAAAATGCAGCTGAGAAACGAGTCAATTTCACTCTCTGAATCAGCGTATTGAGACCGTACATGCAATGACGCTGAGGAGCGGGTCCGCTCTCGATGGACCCGAAAGCTACTTTGAAAAAGGGAAGAAGAAAAAGGGCGAGAAAAAGACGATCAGCAGTAATCACGGTCGATCGGCCACATCACCAAGTCGATCGACCAGTCCGCGAAATGACATAGCTTCTGGTACTGTTGAAACCAGTCGATCGACTGAGGTCGCTGCTGATAATGCACAATTTCGTCCTCCTATGCCCAATAATTTGAGGGATCACTTGTTTCGGGGTACGACAACTCCGAAAATATTGAGGCAAGACCCGAGTGCTGATGGGTCAGTCCCGGTTCCGAAGTATGACCCGATGTTGATTAATGGTTCATATCTGAGACGGTCTGAAGAAGGGTCAAGTTACAACAAAGACAAAGTAGTGGATTTTCAGCCTAAGTCCACTGATGCCGGTATGAGAGACCTAGAGGAGAGGGCAAAGCTACTTCGACACCCCTTATCCAGAAAGACTGGTGCCGACCAAAGATGAGGTAACATTCGATAAATTTAAAGATGTCGTGCGTAGTCTTAACGTGCAAATTCCTTTCTTAGAGCTAGTTAATCAAATACCTGCATATATGAAGTTTATGAGACAATTGCTAGCTAAGAAGAGGTCTTTGAATGTTGTGGAGTCAGTGCATTTAACTGAAGAGTCTAGTTCGTACTTAACTCACACTGCCACTAATAAACTGTCTGACCCAGGTAGTTTCTCTGTCCCCTGCAATATTGGTACCTTCTCAATCGAGAAGGCATTATGTGATTTAGGGGCTAGTGTCAGTGTTATGCCTTTGAGTCTGGCCAAGAAGTTGGGATTGACTAAATTTGCCATTACTGACATGACTGTGCAAATGGCTGACCGTTCTGCAGTTCAGCCAGTAGGGGTCTTAGAGAATGTGCCTGTTCAAATTAAAAAATTCTTTTTCCCTGTTGACTTTGTTGTTTTGGATATTCCTGAAGATGTCAACACCCCAATTATTTTGGGAAGACCGTTTCTGCACAATGCTGGTGCAATAATTGATGTAGAGGAAAGAACTTTGAGATTTAAGGTAGGGAAGCACTCTATTATGTTTGCCCAGTCCCCTAGGAAGAAAGACCCCATGTGGCCCATGACCTGTAATATGATTTCTGAAAAGAAATCTTATTTTGTGCTTTCTGACATTCCTACTTCATGCACTGCCCTATTCCCCGTTATGACACCTTCGCCCCATATTGGGAGCAATATGGAGGAAAATTCTTCTGTTTTGGATGTTGCAGAACTGGTTTGGGGAAGGAAGAACCGCTGATCGCTCCAAATGTTAAGGAGCCCATTGTTCGAGAGGCGGTTTGGGATGTCGAGCTATGCAACTGACGAGGAGCCAGATGAGGAGCCCAAGAAGAAGGAGCCAGTCAAAATTTCGGAGTCGGATTTTGAGTGTGAGGAGCTAGAAGATGATGGCCATGCTTAGGAAGATGCTAGAGATGATCCATTGAGCATCCCAGTCGGAGTAGAGTGGAGTCCAGCTTCTGAGATGAGCACTGCGGAAGCTACTTCATGTAGACAGAAGCCTTGGTCGGAGATTTTCCACAGTTTCCGTTGATTCGTTTCTTAGACCTTTTTAAGACAAATTGTTGGAATATGTGTCCTCCGACAATAATGCGATCACGACTGTTTATCATGATGATCACATGTTTAAATCTCATTATAAAGAATACAATTGGGAAGTAATATTATTCTTGTCAATCGGTCAACATATATCGGTAATGATTGGTGACTAGAGTTTGACATTACATTCGTCGTGCGACGGTGGTGATCGATTGACCCCTAGGTCATACCTATAGGGCAACACTCTTAATTGATTATTTAATTAATCGTATAATGTTACGAGTTAATTAAATTACTTGAAAATTGACAGACGATTTTTGGAAGTAAAATTTACGTATCAAATTGAAATGTGATTAAATGAGATACGGTCTGAGTAATTGAATTGTATCATTACTCGGATGAAATTAATGTTTAAAGAAACAATCGAAATTGAATGAATTATTATAAATACAATCTGTTGTGATTTATAAATGGTAAAATATTTTGGCACAAGTAATTATGATATTACTAAGTCGATTTTTGTATGTGACGTATTTTTGATAATACGTTGATTTTTAATATGTTAAAAATTACATAACAAATTTATGTCACATATGACATGTGACATATTTACAATTGACAAAAATAAAATGGATCACTTGTTATCCATGTATGCCGAAATTAGGGGAAGAAATGGGCTAATATTGTGTTTGATTAAGATAATGGTAAACACAATGATTACCTTATTTCCTAGCCATGCAAGCCTATTGTGTATTGTAAAGAACAACACTTGCATGCATTGGCTCACCCTAAAGGCCCCTTCCACCCGGTTTTGAGAAGGCAAAACCATCATTGTTTTTTCTATAATTTTACCTAATAACACTAAAATGTTTTAGTGTATTCATTATTCATTCCATCATCCAAAAATACAATTCTAGAGAGAATAAAAATCCTCCTCTTCTTCTCTCATCAAAACCGAAATATTTAAGTGTTTTATAAATATTTTGGTTCAATTTTCTACTAGATTAATATTATACTAGTACTTATAATATTAATTTGAATTAAGATAAAGCCTTGGGTATAAAGCTTAGGGAGAGATCCTACACTTGGATCTTGGTTCATCCATAAGGGAAAGCTCAAGAACAAGAGAGAAAGGTGATCTCTCTTGTGCCCATTAAACCGAAATCACCAATGTAAGGACATGATTTCTCCTCTATTTTTCATATTGTTTGCATGCATAAAATCCGTATTTAATTTTATGACAATTTAATTTCGACATATATGAGTATGTTAGTATGTATAAAGATCTACATTTCCTTCAGATTTTGTGAAGTGAAAAATGCTCTAAACAAGAGCATTTTGGCCGGACCATTTGTGGGTGTGTAAGAACATTTTGTTGTTCTTATTTTTTCTCTTACATATTCTCAAAAATGCCTATCTCTTATATACATGCAAAACCTCTCTCATTCATATTTTTCCTTCTCTAAAACTTGAGAAGTTTTAATCCAAATTGTTCATCAATACTACTAATATCATTAATTTAATATATGAGTATTAGTAGTCAATTTTAAAGTAGACTACTAAATAAACATCTAGCAAATATTATTTAGTAGTGATAAGGGCTAATCTTGGGTGCAATCAAAAGGAGGGCTCCTAATATAGAGTCTTTCAGGATCATCCTAATATTCATCATAGCTCAAGAACAAGTGAAAATAGGAGACCTTACTTGTGCCCAAAAATCCGAAAATAACAATGTAAGAATCATTGTTTTCTCATTTCATACCTTATTTAGTTATGCATGCACTAGATCTAAAGAACTCTAATTAATATGTTAGTTAGTTCATCATTAGAGGAGTCTAATAATAGGTATATGAACCTAACAGTTCTTTCCCCTTTACACTCAACAATACCAATTAATAATTCGTTTTATTCCTTTTCTACCTAACTCTTTAGTAATCCGGTTACCTTCTCGTTGCTTCACAACTCAAATTTCATTAATTCATATCAATATATTCTCATTCTTTGTTATCACCGATATTCTCTCATCATGCTACTCACTAAGACTTGTCACCATGAAGTCCACACAACCAACGGTTACTCTTCAATTTGTTGTATATTCCTTTCGTATGCCTAGAAAACCAAAAATTCACCTCATACCGTTAATTGCCCAAAGAATTACACCATGCTCACCTCTTAATAATTCAAATTCCCAAACTCAGTCACCATCTACAAATCTACGTCATGGCATAACTCAATCTAAGTTCACTATATACCATTATTCTCCATCCCTTTACAACAAACTTCCATTACATACAATCTTAACCAACACATTTCTAACCATCTCCCTCCATAAATCCTTACACTTCTCAATTTGCCACTATTCGCATCCCTCATCTAAGTCTTTTTATTCTCACGTTCCTTACACTTACATCACCCCTTGCCCATATACACTTACCTTTACATTACTCCACCTCGAGATTATATCACTCACCACATCTCACAAAACATGCTCCCTGCCTCAATAAGCTCATCAATCTTCCTTTTCTTTTTCCATTATCCGTCACAATTGATAGGCTATCGCACACCTATGCAAAAATAAATACCCTAGACACAAATAAATTTAGTACGTAGGAGTCGAATCCACAGAGAGACGGTAGTTGTAAATTAGTTGTTATGGAGCGAATTTTATCAAGGTCGGTTATCGTCTGATTGGTTGGTTGGTTAATGGAATAAAACAATAATGATAAAGAAGTAGTCTAGGGAGGTCGGGTCACACATGCAAATCATTTAAATGCTTAAATTAAACATAGGAGTTGATGAATCGTTGATTGTTTAGGCTTAGAGACACCCACCTCTCGATATTATTGTCAACCATAGATCGGATCCTAGAGAAACTCTCGTTTATGACTAGGTCGTCTTGCTACACATGCTTAGTCTAATCCGATTCCATGCCTCTCGACTTATAGAACGAATTAACAAACTTAATTAATGAATAAGGCCTTTATACAAAGATTAAACGTGATGATACAAACATGTGATAGAAACAATTAGACAATATTATATCAACCTAGTTCAGCAATTCGAAGAACTACTTATGCATGGTTTCCCTTATTCCCTTGACAATTGAATTATTTATGCATTATTTTAACTAATCTAATGACATATGAAATGATAAAGATAAACATACTAACAAGTGATGTAAATGGCAAATGAATAACAAAACAATATTGGAAATAAGATCACCTTAACAATTGGGAATGAACTTGGAAATGAAGAACAAGATAGAACAAATGGAAATAACTTGATAAATTGTATATAACTTGAATTAAAATTGTTTATAAATAATGGAAATGCTAAAGGAAAACATAATCTACCTAAACTAAGAACTAAAATGAGAGTATAAAAGTGGTGTAGAAGGTATGTATGAAGTGTGCAAGAAGTCTCGGATCAACACCCTTTATATAGGGGTGAATGATGAAACGTAAACAATTAAGGGGAGGGTAACTCCGATCGGGGCCGCCAACCCCGATCGGGGTCGTGGTGATTTGGCTCCGCCCTCTTAATTCTTCTAGTTAATGCACATAGTATCCAATGTTGATGTTCAATGCCTTGTTTAATCATCCGATAATGATCATTTTGCATGGCATCTAATGTATCTTAGCATCCTAAGCTTCCACCTAGTTGGACTTGATTTCTTGGGCTTCACACTTAATAGTAAAATGGGTAATAGAGGTCTTCACGCTTCCATTCTATCCTTGCCTTTTCCCTCGGGGTACATCTTCCCCTTGTACTTCTTGTTGGCCTGCCTAGCATAGGTTTCCTCTTTGGAACGGATCCTAAATAGATCTACAATGGCGACGGCATCCGGTCTCTTGCAAGATCCCATACTCGGTCCAAGGCGAGCCCATACATGACCCACCACCTCTTTGGGATCCGAGCTCCTCCTCTTCGGTGGTCTCACTACACCAAGGCCAACGTCATCGGTGAAGTCGTCAAAGAAGGCACCGTTGGCCTTACCAACTTCCCTATACTTCAAGTCGACAACCTCGTCCTTGCGGAACATGGACCTTTATTCCGAGGTTTGAGCTCTTGACCACTTGACATAAACGGGATTCACCCATGTCGGGGAAACGGAGTTTGGTACCTCCCAAGTCGGACGAGTGGCCTACCACCTCTCGAAAATCTCCACAAACTCAGAGTTTCGAAAAACACTATCTTAGACAAGAGTATCATGAGCGGGCACCTTTTGTTGGCGGCCCATTTGCCTTAAAAGCCTTTCGGGATAAATGAAGGAAGCAACCTTCAAGCCCACCACCATCAAGGAACAAGAACTAGCGGCCGAAGCGGGCAACCCTATGAAGGATCTCAAGTGCCACCACGGCACCACCCAACGGATATGAGGACCACTCTCCTCCACCAATCTCGAGGTCAAATAGGCCTCGGTGGATGTAAAGCTATCTGAATACAACTTCTTTCTCGTGGTAAGTTGATGAAAGGAGTAAGAAGAAGAATCAACCGGAGGCTCTGCATACCTTAGCTTCTACACGAGCCACACTTAGAGGATCCTTGGAGATCGAAACGAAGGAGCTTCTCCATAAGAGCCCTTCTTGTCCAAAGCTTGGATGATCTCGCCAAGCACCAACCACGATGGATCCCACCCGTGCTCCATTTGTTCAACCACATGCACAAGGATCATACTACCAAACCATCTTGACCCCTTGATGGTTCAAGCTTAACCTCGCAAGTGAACGTGTGTAGTTGCACTACTTGAGGGTCGAATCACAAGGAGTATGGGAGATTACCAATTGTTATTATTCTTAACTTTAGCTAAGTCAAGGGAAAATGGGTTTGAGTGTTATCTAACAACTAGTCTAAAGAATAATAAATAAAGGAACTAAGTGAGTACTAAGATTAAGCAACAAGCAATGTAATGTGGGTTTTAATCAATAAAAGAGAGGACTAGGGCGCGACTTCAATCACATACACTTGTGCTTCACCACTTAATTCCGTTGTTTAGTTGTCTAGGGGTACTAATTAGGGGGGAAACGCCTCTAATTCGCCTACTAACTCCCTTCTGGGCTCATAGTAGGACACTAGTCTCCCCGACCTACCTCCCTCTCGGGTTCGTAAGTCGGAATTCCCAACTCAACACTCAAATACCCGAGAACACGCGTTATTCTAAAAGTACCCATGTATTGGTCAAGGTCATTAAGTTTACGATAAATCTCGGTCATCCCAACCCTTCTCCCAAAGGTGAAGTTCAAACCGATAATCAATAGGCACCCTCTTCAAGTTCTCCCTCCCGGGTTCAACTCGAATTGGCAAGAGGACTAAAAAGGGTAGTCTAGTCTTAACCTAATCATTTCCCTTTGATGGACAAGGGTCAAGAGTCGATTATGGTCCCAAATAGAGCATTAACAAATCAAATCCTATAACTAACCCCAACTAACCCCCCTAAACAACCACCCAATAGAATTAATTATACCAAACACTTATGTCGGGGTCTAATCACACCCTAGTAGAAAGACTACTCACTAATCATGGTTGTTTTAGCAAAACAACTAACAAAGGGGGCAACTTTGACAATAAACATGGTGATTAATTGATTTCTACTCTTAAACATGCAATTGGAAACAATTAAGATGATAATAAACTAATTAAACCTTAACCAAAATGAAATTAGGCAAAATGATGGTAACTTTAACTTGAAGCAAAACAAATATTCAAAAATAGGAGAAACATAAACAAAGGAAAATGAAATCAACAACTAAAACAAGAGAAATTAAGAAGTGACAAAGGAAATATACCAACAATTATAAGGCAAGAAAGATGATTGGATTGAATAATTGAAAGAGATGAAGAACAATGTTTCAACTTCTTCCCCAAATATTTTCTCTACCAACTCACTTTTGTGATCTAAAAATCTTGTATGGAATGATGTTTGCTGAAAATAGGGTTGGGTATTTATACAAAAGGGTCCATTAACAAAATTACAAAGGTCGAAAATCAAAGAAAAGCCCACAGCACCTCCATCCGGCGTTGGGAACGTCAGCCGCCTCTTGGGAACGCCGGATAGAGGTATGAACACCGGACGAATCCTCTGAATGCCCAGGAGGTCAAATTTTGCACCGGATGAAGGCTGGGAACACTGGCCTGAAGTAGATACGCCCATGGAAGTTGGGAGAACTTCAAGATGGTTCTCGATTTCCGCTCCGTTCCTTGTAAAAAGGCCCCGTCTCCATATGACCTCTCACTTTCACCTAGAAAAGTGCGAAATAATATTATAATCATGCAAGGCCATATACAAAATGGATAAATGAAAAATCGACCATGGACTAGGCTAAATTGGCTAAAGAGTGTAACAAAATGAAGACAAAGTGAAGGATTTAAGACCAAAAATGTAGGGTGATAACGTAGTTATCACCCCTCATTCTTCAAGGCATCAACAAGGAGATACGCATGCACTAGGTAAAAGACAAGAGCCCTTCTCATGGCCACCTCCAAAACATTAACATCCAACTGATTTGAGAAGATGTTAATGAGAGCCAACATATCCACACCATGGGAAGCAAGAAGAAAGTTCACTTGGCTCGTTGACAAGCCCATCATTGAACGAAACATCTCTTTGTAACACAATCAAGTTGGAGGAAGCACCGGAGGGTAACCTGGCCTCTCTCCGATGGCGCCCACTTTTTCGGCAAGAGGATAAATTTCACCTTTCGGGAAAACGAAAACATGATGTTTCGAATCCCAAAACCGAGAGCATGCTTCAAGGAAAGAGGATTGCACCTTAACTTGGCGAAGCACTAACAATTGACCAACTCCCATGACAACGAGTTGATACTTCTCGGTAGATGACAAATCCCGACACCAATGTCGCAACCTTCTTTCGAAAGTATTCATGAATTATTTTTTGGAAGAAGATGAAAGGTTTTCGTAGAGATGTTTTTCGTGTTTCGGATGATGAAACAATGAAGCACAAACGTCCCTATTTATATAAAACAATCAGCGCTTTTTTCCGAAAAAGGAGGAAGCTCAGTTGCATCGCCCAGGGCCTCGCGCCTCTTTGGACTGATTCTCAGGATCCACGCCTTAACTTGTCCTTGTCAACTTGTGTTTCTTTCTGACACAGATTTTCTCGCCTTAAGGCTCGCGCCTCTTTGGCCCTATCCGGAAATTTTTGTGTTTTCTTACACTCATATTTCCTTGTTTTCGCGTTTTATGAAATCCTGCCAGATTTCCACAACGCAGCTTTAAACATACAGATTTTCTTTTCTTTTTTAAGGGGGAAAGGGCTAGTCGCCCCGATTTGCGACTAATTGTTTCCATGTCAGTCAAAAATTCCGATTTTTTTCGCATTTTCCACAAAAATCAGAAATTGATAACACGATGTCAATTTTTCTCAAAAATTCAAACTCTTGCAAATCCGAGTTTTTGATCTCACAAAAAATCAAATTAGCTTTCGAAATTTATCCTTGACGGTTTGAGTTTTAGCTTTTCGAGTCGCAAATCAATTTTTGGCAAAATTCGATGCAATTTAATTCAAACACGAATAAATTTCTCGAAATTTCAAAATAATTTCATTTGAAAAATCCAAACGTGACGACTTGTTGCGGAATTTTTAAAATTCCCCTTCGATTTCATTTTAACTTCGAGTCATCGTGGTTATTTTTGTTTTCATCAAATCCTTTTATGTGTTCATGGGTATGCATATGAGCTACCTATTGTTTGTTTTCTACGCTAACGATGCAGGAACAAAAGACAAAGCAAATGGGGAGTCAATCGTCGTGTGCTTCTCTGAAACACAACACCAAAAAAGCCAAACACAAACAAACTACAAACCAAAAACACATATATACAAACCGCCTCAGGTAAAATATATATAAACCAAAGTTAAAAACACAAACAAAAAACAACAACTACTCAACACCTTCCGATGGGCTAGTCTCGGTCTCACAAGGAGTCGCAAGCAAACCAGACACCACCTCCTGCTCTGGCCTCTCTCAGGAGAACTCTCCAATGTCTCCCGCTCCATCATGACATTGAGCTCCTCCGCCTCGGCCAACCGAGCCCTAAGAGAGGCAGTCTCCGCGCCCCGGCTCCGCAACCCGTCCTCGCGACGCCTCAGCTCCTGATCCCGGGTAGTGTGTCCCAACTTCTATGCCTGGATTGTCGATCTCGCCGTGTCCAACTCAGCACGGACCCGAGCAAGCTCCGCCGGATCCACAGTACTCTGCAAAACACAATAGCGGGTCATTAAGATCTAAAACGTGAAATGCAACACAAAAACACACAAAATAACCAACAAAAGGCACCTGCACAAGCCGAGATTCCCTCGCAACCAGGTCACCAGCAAGTGCTCTCCACCGGTTAGCCATCTGCCACAGCGCCTGATGACTAACGGTTCACACCTACAAAAAAAACCTTGAAACAAAACAAAACAAAAGGCAACATACGAACAAGAAAGAGGGTTCACACTGGAAACTCACCCTCAAAACTGTCAGCCTCCACTCCATGCCGACATTGGTCACCTCGGGAACCGCAGGCTCGGGCAGACGCAACTGCAGCTCCTCAGCACTCAACCCCTGAAAAGTAGTCTGTGCTGTGAAAGGTGGGGGCTGGGTCCTCTTGAGGTCGTCAACACCCTAAAATGGGAAACCACGCCAAGGGTAACAAACTCTTCCACTAAAAAGAAAAAGAGGCAATAAAGCAAAGGACAGAGAAAAACATACCTCGATCGGGTACCAAACAAGCCTCGACAAGCGGAAGGTATCGTAGCCGGTCTCTCACAAAAACAGCTCCTCACCTCCGCGACCGTGAAGGTGCTCCTCAACCTCATCAGATGTCGACTCCTAGAACAACACCCTAGGTGGATCGACCAGTACCATGAAGGTCTCACTGAAACATGACGATCTAAACGTTCGCCAAGGTACTAAACTGGCTCAATCGCCGTCTCAAGGTACAAGCGCTGGCAACTGCGAGGTCGCATACGCTTCTTGGCAAGGCCTGACATACCCGTGTAGTGCTCCCAAGGCCGCTCGACAAACTGCACTAATGGCAACCCTAATCAGCTAACTCGGGGCTTTTTAAGCTACCTAGTCACCCTATCTCTACCTTTTTACAAAACAAAAGAGATAAGAAACAATGACTTACATCACCAAACCGAAGGCCGTTAACCCGACGCGTGCAGTCTTCGTAGGTTGACTTGGTGGACTTCTTTCGAGCCACCGTCTAGCCTCTCACCGCCGGGTAAACCGAAGGTACATCACCCATCGTCTTCGGGCGCAAGAGACGAAGTAAGAAAACAACCAAGCCTGTAACACAAAACAAAGCAACCACAAATCAGCCAATTTTTCAAAAATTGCCAAAACTAAAAAAAATTACCAAAATCAAAATCAAAAACCACAAAAACACTCGTACCTCCAAGATGAGGCTGGGGCCAACCAAAGCAAGAGAACTCTCGTCCTCCATCTTCTCCGGACGAACGGCGACATGCAATTAACGGGTAAAACGCGCAAGAGCCAGCGTCACCCACTCATACCGACCCAATGCGTCTAGGTCGGCAAGCAAAGGAAGTACCTTGGTCGACAAGCGCTCACCCTTGTCACCAAAATACGTGGTACCCAAGAAATACCATAACCACAGTCGCGGCCTCCTGCGCGTCGGCGTCAGTCTCAGCCTTCGGACTCGCCAACGGCTCCAGAACAAAACCAGTCACCCTCACCTTGAAGTGATCCTTCACGTAAGAGTTCACCATCAAGAAAGGAGTGATATCGGTCGGCGCAGGCACAACGTCGCAAATCAAGCCCGTGATCACGGCAGAAGACACTCTCTCCGACGTCTCCGGGAACTAAACAGGCGTCTCTCCATAAGGAAGGCCCGATATCATGGCAAAGTCCTCCAAAGTGATACCGACCTCCCCAAACTCCATGTGGAACGACGATGTCGTGTCCTAGTAATGGTCCAACAAGACGCGAATCAAACACAAGTTTGACCTAATCGAAGCCCCGTGAATCTCGCGCCAGGCAGCAACCATCGGCCCCATAGCCGACCTCTCTATTACCGCCCTCAAACCGGCCCAGAGAACGTCGTAGAAACCCATACAAATTGAGAAGCCTGAGAAAGTCCTCATTGTAGCAATCTCCTAAAAATGGGAATCAAACAAAATCAGAACACCTATTCGGGCCTGAAATAATGGAAACAACAAAAGTTCGACAAAGTAGCAAACTCACCAGGCCCCCATGTGCACGGTAATAAATGTGGGTGTCGAGCCGCAATAGCAACTGGCTACCGTCAAAGCCCTGAGCCCAAGCAGGCGCCCTCCGTATGTTCAGCCCTTGAGGAGCCTGAACCCGTCTGGCCTCCCAACTACCGACGAAGACGTCATCCGCATCCGTCTCTATTCTTCGCCTTTTCGGGTCGCGACACTGCACAGGACGGTGATATGACTCTTAATTGCGCACATTTAATCCCCTAATTGAACCTATTTTGCATACTAATATAGCATTTCATGACCACTTTATCCGTCAATTCCTTCCTATTTTGCTTTCCTATTTCATTGTATATGTCTTGTAGGAAAGAAGATAATGAGGCGGAATTCCCGTCTCTCGCGCATATTCGGAAGCTTATTGACGATCTTGGATGGACTAGTATGAAGAGGAGGAAAGAACGATGACCAAAGATGTAAGAACAAAGAGTATATATAAGGATCGTAGGCTTATAATCAAGAAGAAGCAACCTTGTCCCTGGATCCGTGCGTCCCAAGCTCTGGATGAGTGGCTTCCGCAGGTAATCCGAGTGTCCCTTGACCAAGCCGCACTTCTCAGCAGGTGATTCGAGCGTCCCTCAAACAATCCGAGTGAATTCCTTTACAGGATTAGCCGTGCTTCAACCCAAGATGCACGGATCTTCTTAGGAGTTGCTACATGATCCGCACATTTCCCTCGGGACTTGCAAAGCTCTACTCAACACTTAGCATTGATATTTACTAATGTACCCTTTCTTAACCTAATGATGAACCACTATATATATTTCATTTGTAATAACCAAAAGACCAAGTCCTCTTAGTGGAGGCAAAGTTCTCTTAGATTAAATCAACCTTCCTTAGATTAGATTAGGAGTAGATTAGAATAGATTAATCTCAATCATTCCACATTAATCTTTCCTTAATTATTGTTCAAGTTTATTATTGGGTAATTGAAGATTATTGGGTTATTATTGGAGAATTGACAACTCTTCATCAATCAATCAAGTTTTCTCTATTATTCTTTCCTTCCCAATTGTCCATCTTAAGTTTGGTATAATTCCTTTACTCTTTACTCTTTATTGTTTATTTCCTCACTCTCTTATCATGTTTATACTTGTTGTGATGATTGACACCATTGATAACATGTTTCCCATGATAATAAGTGAGTAGTTACTTAACTAGGATTAGTGGGAGATTAGGGGAGTTAATCATGGGATAGATTTATGCTTAATGAGTTCATATGAATGCTTGCTTATTGTCCTTTAACTTATGCACATATCATGTTTGATGAAATGCTAGACTATGAAACCTTGCATTTTTTGCCCATCTCTTATCTTTTCAATGAGGCTTGTAAGACATAAACCAACTCAAGCCTTGTTAGACCTTGCATAGAGTTGGATAGGGAAAACCCAAGTTGACTTGTAGGTGTTGTAATGTCTTAACCGACTCGACTCCGAGATGTAAGTTTTTCTAGGATTTGGTTTATCATTCATGTAGTTTAGTAAGAAGAATTAAGTCTACTTGTAGGTGTTGTACAGTAACAAATGACTTGGCTCCGGGACCCAAATCTTCTTATGAATTATTTGACATGAACTAACTTAATTCCAACAATAATAAATTTGCTTGCTTCTATATAACTCATTTATGCTATCTTACCATAATTCCCTTATGATCCCATGACATCCTAGTATCCTTTATTATTTGTTTGCATCTTTATTTGATTCATTGCTTGTTTTACCTTATTGCTTTCATTAGTTTAGAACACAACTACAAACCCAAACCAATCGTGACAACCCTAAGCACAACTACGATTAGATTGAACAATTTGAGTGCCCCCGTCCCGTGGATCGACCCCGACTTGCTTTCTATGCTAGTAGTTGGGTATAAATGTGTTTGATGGAGGACAACGACCCGCTCCATCGAAATGGCGCGGTTGCCGGGGACGTTGTTGTGTATTTGAATCGTTCTTTTATCTATTTTTAGGTGTGCTTCTTACCGTTTTATTATAGTTTCCATGTTTGTAGTTGTATCTTTGTCTTAGCTATGATGATGACCCAAGGCTTGGTACATGGAGTATGTAGTGGATCTTTTGAATATGACTACAATGGGTATGGGGAGTTTGAGGAGCAAGTCAACACAAACCTACCTTACAACTCATACAATGAAAGTCCTAACCACTACCCCAACATTCCCCACCAAAATCACCACACCCATTATCCACAACAATCACCCACCCAAAACTCACTCTACAACCAATTCCAAATGCCACAATATGAGCACTTTCACACCCACCCACAACAAAAAGATGAGCCCAACTTTGACATTTAAAAAATGGTTCTCCAAATGATGGGAGACCAACAAAATTTCTTCACACAAATTCTAGAAGAGAGCCAAAATAGGAACAATGTTCTCCAAAGCATTGTTACCCATGGTGAGGAGTTGGCAATTAGAATTGCCCAAATAAAGGCAACCCAAGCAACAACTCAAGCAACTACTCCCCACCAATCCTTGAGCATTGACCATGAATGTGAATTTGAGGCAATGACCTTTGATGAAGAAGATGTGAAGTGGGAAGAGCCAATCTCGTTGAGCACTTGTGAGTATGAAAGTGTGGTATTTGATGAGGAAGATATGAGGTTGAGTGAGCCAAATACTCTTAGCCTTTGTGAGTATCAGGGTGTGACTTTTGATGTGAACATTGAGATGGTGGAGGAAGAATTATTGAGGAGAAGTAAAGCCCCTATTTATGATTCGTATGGAGAAAGCGATGATGACGCATCTATGGAAGATGATGATGAGGGAAAGATGGACTCAAATGATGAATGAAGTTATGGGATTAGCTTTCTTGAGGAGCCCATCCTTGAGAAGTTTGAAGATTATTTCAATGAAGAGGAAGAATGCCTCTTTCTTATTGAACATGAGGACCTTCTCACACCCACTATGGAGCTCATGATAGTTGGAGATGACATTATGGACCTTCTGACGAACGTCAAATCATCATACAAGAATTACTTAGTGGAGAAGCTCAAAAACAAAGCTAAGAATGAGCCTACATGTGGAAACTTGGCACCCACTATCCCAACTCCCAAGATAACCCATCATCAATACCATGAAAGTTCATCTTCTATCCTTGAAGGATTGACTAGTCCAAGTATTTTCGTCATCAACTTTTGAGGAAATAGGAGCAACCGGAAAACCCCCTATGACAAGAATCTCAAGTTTGCTAGTTTTAAGAGTCGGGAAGGCCATCATGACAAAGCAAAGGAGAAGGGGAAGGAGTTCAAAGGGAGGTCCCTCATGGATTGGACCTACTCTATTTTGCAATGGTTCAAAACTTATTCATGCTTACTTAAGGACCTTTCACAAGCCTTTGATTGCCTACTAAGAGCATTAAGCTCCATGGACAATGAAATTTGTCATTTGACTTAGTATTGGTGGAGTCATATCTCAAACCACCATTTGTAATATACTTTCATTTAGCATAATCTTGCATGCATTCATCGCATGAGAAGATGAAAAGGAGGGGTCTCATATTTTGATTAAGCTTTTTGAAGAAAATTGATGAAAATGGTAAGGTAGCAAATGTAAAGAAATGAAGAAAATGGAGAATTTGGGTTTGTGAACATCTTTCTTATCATTAAAAAGGGTGTTGGGTCAATTCTTGCATCAATCCGTAGGGACCGAGCTCAACTCGCGTTTGTTAAAGACCAAGGAAAGAAAACAATATTCCTGCATGATAATCCGGGCGGATTCTGGAGAAAACGCGCGTCCCAGAGCTTCAACCCGAGCGGGTCAAAATCAACTCGAGCGGGTTGAGGCTGAACTCGAGCGGGTTATATTTGACCCGAGCGGGTTGACCCTGAAATTCAATTTTTTCTCTCATTTGGCTCATGGCATGGCTATATATACATCCTATCTACCATCTTTATCTCCTACAATGATTGTAAGAACCCTTTTCTTTCCCTATCTCTCATGTATAGTTCCATTTGTGTAGTTACCTCATGGTTAAACCCTTTCTTCCTACATTAGCAATAGTGTTTAAAATCGGTTTGGGGAGGTTAAACCATGAAGTGACATACATATATCATATAGTTTAGGCTTGCACTTGTATTATATTTCATATTGCATTTACATTAGTTAGTTCATATAGTACAGTTTGCATTGTAATATATCTCACATATTTCATATGTTAGTTGCATATAGAGTTGCATTCATACATAGTCACTAATGACCCAACCTCATTTCTCCTACACTAGAAATAGTGCTTAAATCGGTTTTGGGAGGTTTGATCATAGGTGACCATAGTTTAATAGAGAACATGCATCATATAGTATAGTTTAGATTGCATTCAATTGTTATATATGTCATATAGAATTGCATTTAGTTAGAACATGCATTCATTCATATCATATCATTGCATTTGAACTTCAATTTCCATAAAACTTTAAAAACCCAAAAACATGTATTTCTTTTCCATTCCTACTCCTACATGTACATTGAGGACAATGTCCAAAATAAAGTGGGGGGTGGGAATTTATATTCCAAAAATGCATAAAAATTGAAAAATTTCGAAAAAACACAAAAATATGCTCTTTAATTTCATAAAAACAAAATCCATAAAAATTTGAAAATTTCAAAAACCAAAAACATGTTCCTTCCTTTGTAGTGTAGAGTTGTATATATTGCGTATATTGTTTTTTTTTGTTTCTTTGTCACTCTTATCACATTGGGTCGACTACGCCATATTCGAGGCATGAAAGAAATAGAAGACCGCATGATATGATCTTTCCAAATCTCTTTCCTCCTTTTTATATGTTAATGACAATGTGGCTATTTTTTGATTGATGCGATATGAACCAATGCATATGCATTAGAGTTGTATATATGTTAGATGCATCATGGCATGGTTAGAAAATTTTGTTAAAATGCCTATTTGGGAATCTTGACAAGTGTATATAAGGCCCTTGTAGATAATTTTTCTCCTTGAGACTTCATTTGCTAGAATACCCTCAAGACATCCTAGGATGTGTCATACTAGTATCTTTTGACCCATGGACTAAGGCCTAGTCAAGAGTACCTTGTGGTGTGTAACTCCTTGGCTACCGTTTATTCCAAGATGACCTTTGAAGCCATGCAACCGTTCTTACACTTCTATCATCATATTTTGGTAACAAAAATCGTCAAATTGAGTTCAAGTACCAAAATCAAAATCAAAAAAGGTTTGCAAATTGCATCAATGAAAAGAGGAGCAAAAATAGACTCCTATGCTTCAATAAAAGCACCCTCGTTACAAATTGGGGTGACTTTGAAAATGTTCAAAAAATGCAAAATTGAAAATTTTGCCAAGTATCAAAATGACAAACATCAAAGAAATGGCAAGAAATTGTTCTCAAAATGTCAAATACCACAAGAAATTGGGGGGAAAAAAACAAATCAAAAGCAAACTACCACTGTGAAACTCAAAGCATATTGATCCCTTTTATCCATTGATCTCACTTTTGTTCATGGTGGAAAGGGGATGACCCTTCTTCTTGTCTAGGCAAGAGGAGGAATTTCGCGATCCTACAGTGTTTCTAATACCATAAGGAGTCTACTCTTGACGAAAGCATTTAGCAATTGTGGACAAAGGTACCCTAATTTAACACAACTTGGAGGTGACTTGTTTGTATCCTCTTGGATTTAGTAACTAGGAGAACCAATATCTATGATGGAGTGTGTATCCTTAATTGCTTCCCTTGTAGATGATTTCTGCCACTTAGATGAGGAAAGTGGCTATCCTTTTGTAGATGCATCCATTACATGTTTTGTGTGCTTAATGCTTGAATGTATCGCCATTTTGGAAAGCCCCACCTTGCCTTGCAAGGAGGCATCTTACCTCATAGATGTCTTGTTGTGAGTTGAAGGGGCGGATTGTGACCCGCTAATTGTCTCACATCGGTTATATTATTAGGATAGTTTAAATAAAGATTTAGTTCTTGTCACCTCTTTACTCGGGAAGAGTAAAGGTTCGATTTAGGGATGTTTGATGTGACTCTTAATTGCGCACATTTAGTCCCCTAATTGAACCTATTTTGCATACTAATATAGCATTTCATGAGCATTTTATCCGTCAATTCATTCCTATTTTGCTTTCCTATTGCATTGTATATGTCTTGTAGGAAAGAAGATAATGAGGCGGAATTCTCATCTCTCGCGCATATTCGGAAGCTTGTTGACGATATTGGATGGACTAGTATGAAGAGGAGGCAAGAACGATGACCAAAGATGTAAGAATAAAGAGTATATATAAGGATCGTAGGCTTATAAGCAAGAAGAAGGAACCTTGTCCCAGGATCCGTGCGTCTCAAGCTCTAGACGAGTGGCTTCAGCAGGTGATCCGAACATCCCTTGACCAAGCCGCGCGTCTCAGTAGGTGATCCGAGCGTCCCTCAGACAGTCCGAGCGGATTCCTTTACAGGATTAGCCGTGCTTCAACCCAAGACGCACGGATCTTCTTAGGAGTTGCTACATGATCCGCGCATTTCCCTTGGGACTTGCAAAGCTCTACTCAACACTTAGCATTGTTATTTACTAATCTACCCTTGCTTAACCTAATGATGAGCCACTATATGTACTCAATTTGTAATAACCAAAAGACCAAGTCCTCTCAGTGGAGGCAAAGTTCTCTTAGATTAAATCAACCTTCCTTAGATTAGATTAGGAGTAGATTAGAATAGATTAATCTCAATCATTCCACATTAATCTTTCCTTAATTATTATGCAAGTTTATTATTGGGTAATTGAAGATTATTGGGTTATTATTGGAGAATTGACAACTCTTCATCAATCAATCAAGTTTTATTCTATTATTCTTTCCTTCCTAATTATTCATCTTAAGTTTGGTATTATTCCTTTACTCTTTACTATTTATTGTTTATTTTCCCACTCTCTTATCATGTTTATAATTGTTGTGATGATTGACACTATTGATAACATGTTTCCCATAATAATAAGTGAATAGTTACTTAACTAGGATTAGTGGGAGATTAGGGGAGTTAATCATGGGATAGATTTATGCTTAATGAGTTCATATGAATGCTTGCTTATTGTTCTTCAACTTATGCACATATTATGTTTGACGAAATGCTTGACTATGAAACCTTGCATTTTTTGCCCATCTCTTATCTTTTCAACGATGCTTGTAAGACATAAACCAACTCAAGCCTTGTTAGACCTTGCATAGAGTTGAATAGAGAAAACCCAAGTCGACTTGTAGGTGTTGTAAAGTCTTAACCGACTCGGCTCCGAGACGTAAGTTTCCCTAGGATTTGGTTTATCATCCATGTAGTTTAATAGGAAGAATTAAGTCGACTTGTAGGTGTTGTACAGTCACAAATGACTTGGCTCCGGGACCTAAATATTCTTATGAATTATTTGACATGAACTAACTTAATTCCGACAATAATAAATTTGTTTTCTTCTATATAACTCATTTATGCTATCTTACCATGATTCCCTTATGATCCCATGACATCCTAGTATCTTTTATTATTTATTTGCATCTTTATTTGGTTCATTGCTTGTTTTACCTTATTGCTTTCATTAGTTTAGAACACAACTACAAATCCAAACCAATCGTGACAACCCTAAGCACAACTACGATTAGATTGAACAATTTGAGTACCCCGTCCCGTGGATCGACCCCGACTTGCTTGCTATGCTAGTAGTTGGGTATAAATGTGTTTGATGGCGGACAACGGCCCGCGCCATCATACGGCGATGACCCCTCTCAATAATTCGTACAACCTTCTCGATCCCCTGTCTAGAGGGCCGAGGACCTCTCCTCCTAGTGCTAACCCTCCTCCTGGAGGAACCACCCTCAGACCCTGTCTGAGCCTAATCAGCACCAACAGCCCAAAAAACCGGCCCCTTCCGAGCCTCTGTGGCTCCACAAGCACCAACTGTCCTAACAAGGGACTTCGCTAGAGCCCCTACGGCTCCCTCGGCTCTAACAGCCTCCTCAGTGAGCTCCTCCTCAGAAGCGTCCTCTACTACCACCTCGGGCATACTCCCCGAGGTACTAACCGGTCCAGTCCCAAACAAGAGCTCTAAGGCCTCAGCCACGGGCCAGTGGGCCCAGAAGCCCCTGAACACTCACCTGAAATCAAGACAAAATAAAAACAACGCCAGTCGAAATTTCGGCATTACGATGGCACAAAATGGACAAAATCCAAAAACAAAACCACCTGCAAATGCAAATGCAAAAAAAAAAAAAACAAGGGTAAACCCGCCCAAACCCATCCAGCAAAACACTTCACAAGAATAGCACAAAGAAACCCGACTCGCCCTTCTTTTAAAGCAAAAGACGAGCCAAAACAACGACAAAAATTACACAACAAACACCCAACACCTCAAGGCCAACACAAGGTCCGCAAAAATAAGCAATAAAAATTCTCTACACAACTGGGTATTTTTCGCAACTCGTAAAAAGCAATTTTACCCCAATTCGGGCGCAAACAGGTCAAACAGGTCAAATGTTCAAATTACGACCACGTCAAAACAACGTGATTTAATCACGTCTCAAAGTGACCTAAACTACCATTAAAGTCCATTTCAAGACAAACCGGCTCAGTTTGAGCCCGAACAGACGCTTATTTCGTCAGCATAATACTGTCTCACAAAGGCAAAAATTCAAATTTTGCTCACAACGCCTAACGAAGATCCGATATGACAAAGACGGTCTTACCCGACTACAATGCAACCTAGTGGGGCACACAACTCAAGCAGACAAACACAACATTGTGAAATAAGACGAACTTTCGTCTCATTCACGTTTTTTGCTCCTAGAGAGCGGGAATGGGGACCAAAATGCTAACTAAAAGCACCCCTATAATCCTAAACAGGTTTCTAACCTAATACAACCATCAATTTCACTCGAAAATGGGTTAAGCAAAAATGCCCAAATCGATTTTTAAGGGGTTAGGCTTTTGCCCTAATTCAATTAACAAAAAGGCAAACAAATTCAAATGGATTCAAGAGAATTTACATACCTTGAGATGACATAAGGACAATGGCACGAAAACAAGCAAGGGACGAAGTCGAAAATGGCAATTTTGTTGGGTTTTTGCGATTTGTGTCGAGGAAGACGAAGACAATGAGGAGCTGAGCTTCCTCGCGTCTTTTTACAGAAAAAAGGGGAAGCCCCTTGCATCACAGAATGGCTCGCACCTTTTTGGGGTGTTCCCTGCTTGTTCAGCGAAATTTTTTGGTTTGGCCCAATTTCCACATGAATTCCCCAATTTCAAACGACGGAATTAAAAACCGTCATTTTAAAATCAAAATACAAAATAGTGAAATTCAAATTCGCTATTTTTACAAATTTCAAACGACGGAATTTAAAACCGTCATTTTCAAATAAAAAAAAAACAAAATAGTGAAATTCAAATTCGCTATTTTCACAAATTTCAATGACGGGATTAAAAACCGTCATTTTCACATCCCAAAAACACAAAATGGTGAAATTCAAACTCGCTATTTTCAAAATTCAAACGACGGAATTAAAAACCGTCATTATCAAAATACAAATACAAAATTTCAAAATTCAAACAACGGCATTAAAAACCGTTACTCTTTCGAACAAGAATAGTGAAATTCGAATGTACCATTTTCATAAATTTCAAATTTAAACGACAGAATTAAAAACCATCACTTTCTTACAGAAAATAAAATAGTGAAATTCAAATTCACTATTTTCACAAATTTCAAACGACGGGATTAAAAACCGTCATTTTCAAATCAAAACAAAATAGTGAAATTCAAATTTGCTATTTTCACAAATTTCAAACGGCGGGATTAAAAACCGTCATTTTCAAATCAAAATACAAAATAGTGAAAATCAAATTCGCTATTTTCACAAATTTCAAATGACGGAATTAAAAACTGTCATTTCAAATCAAAAAACAAAATAGTGAAATTCAAATTCGCTATTCTCACAATTTTCAAACGACGGAATTAAAAACCGTCATTTTCAAATCAAAATAAAATAGTGAAATTCAAATTTGCTATTTTCACAAATTTCAAACGGCGGGATTAAAAACCGTCATTTTCAAATCAAAATACAAAATAGTGAAAATCAAATTCGCTATTTTCACAAATTTCAAACGACGGAATTAAAAACCGTCATTTCAAATCAAAAAACAAAATAGTGAAATTCAAATTCGCTATTTTCACAAATTTCAAACGACGGAATTAAAAACCGTCATTTTCAAATAACCAAAAAAAAAATCAAAATAGTGAAATTCAAACTCACAAATTTCAATAACGACATTAAAAGTTGTCGCCTTTTCAAATACAAAAGTAGTGAAATTCAAATTCATTACTCCTCACAAATTTCAAATCACGAGAAGGCGGAATTAAAACCGTTGGATCTCCTAAACAAACATAAAAGCAGCGGAATCCACATCCGCTATTTCTACAAACTTTGAACTACGGCAGTAAAAACGGTTACCTCTCTTCGAGATTCGAAATCACCGCCGGAGCCAGGCTCAAGCCTATCTCTTTCTGTTGCCATAAACATCCAATGTAAACACAGAAATTACCCAGCAGGATATCGGAGACCTCCATACGGAGCCCACCTTCAACATGGCTGGCGAGCCTAAAAACGTACCTTCAAAATGGTTGGCAAGCCTCACAACGCTGAGTGCCTTACCAGGACCACCTAATGTATGGGAATGCTACCATCTCGGTTATCCGAGACAATGAATATCAAATAGACCATAAAAGAACGTACTTTAATAAAATAGTTTTAAGTGAATACTGTTTTAGCAGGATTTTCCTGGAAGGATCCGGCTTGATTATATAGTAATCAGGGTATCTAGTTCTATATGACTGGAATAATACGATTAAATAACAAAGGAAGAATTAAGTATAAGGAATAACGTTTTTATTATCTTGATAAACCGGGTACAATATTGTATGTATATCTGAATATTCAAGAGTAAAAAGAGATAAAGTGTAAAATAATTGACTAAGATTGATCCCCTTTACAATTGTTAGATTCTGCTATTTATAGTTCTACAAATGCTACCGTTGCCTTTTTCTTCAACGTCTTTCTCCATTATAGGAGCTGTTGCCGGATTAATAGGGCATGCTCCCTATTTACTCGCTTGACCCGTTCCAATCTCAACCAATTTTTAGCCTTTCCTCTTCTTTCCGTCCAAATTCATTGATTATATAGTTTTAAGTTTGGACTTGGTCTTCCTTGAGAATAGGGCACGGTTATTTGACTTATACAATTATATTTCTTGTTTATCTTCTTAATCCAGCCTGCTTCAATACTCTGCCAAGCTATTCCATACCGACCATCAGGCTCTTCTTCCAGGATTTAGTGGCACTGCTTGTTATAATATTTCTCAACACTAGATAACAGATTAGATTTGTCCGGTCCTCGTCTTAATCAATCACCTTGTTAAGTCGGGCCAGGTTATGGTCGAACCAGCTAAACCGGGCCTAACAATTGCCCCTTGACATTTTACCCGTCTTTGGATCCGGCCAGGGGTGAGATGTCAATTTTACCGGGTTAAACAATAAGAAGAGTCATATTTATTCCGTGACTCTTAGACTCCTACTTACCGTTGAACACTGCAACGGCTAAATGACATCATGCCGATTTTTGCAATTCCTAGGTTTTTCATGCCGTTATTCATCCTGTCGTTCTTTGCTTGGTATTCACGTATATTTTTATATATTCAGTATTTAGGTCTTCTGCTAGGGCTGGCCAGCTTTTCTCGCGAAGGATTTGAAGGTCGGGGTGGCTAGGATTGCTTTGAAGTCCAAGAGCCGGGAGGCTAGTGGGAGCGACAAAACGCTTGATATCCTGGTTTCGAGATTCACCTCTTCAAGATCTCCCTGGGGTAATTTCACCGGAGATTGTCCAGGCTCGAAAAGAAAGAGGGAAGATGATATCTTGGCGAGGAGGAAGGAGAGAAAGCGACCTATCCCGGCTCGGTCAATCGGGAGTATAAGGCAAGTGCCTGCTAGGATTGATCACATGGATGATGCCCGGGCTCGGATAGATGAGTTTTCTGCAAAGATGAGCGACCAGCTATTGTCCGCTAGTACCCTTGAGTCGTCTACCAGGGTGGTTTCTATTCGACTTCTCTTGTAACAAGGGTCACTGAACTTGCTTCCCAGGCTAGGGAGGTTAGTTGTAAAGGGATATTTTTAATTGTTTATGTGCTTTTTGTTTTACCTTGTATTTGGCTAATTGATTTCGTATGTATGTAGGGGTTGGATGCCGGTGGCTCTGCTTGTCGCTTAGGGATGCCTGGCCAAGGTTACTAATTTGGAGGAAAAACTGGATAGGCTAAACCGTGACTGCACACATCCGGGGGTAATGAAGTGGTACTTCAATCTCGATTGGGGACAGAGGCGGTCGTGGTCGCTTGTAGTTTGTGAGGTAGCCGCAAAGAATGCTTTGAGAAGGTCGTCGGGCAAGAGTTGGAAGGCGAGAAGCGGCAATGCAGGATCAATTAAGGAAAAACGAGGAGCTTGTCTGCTGAAAAGGAGTTGGTGGAGGCGTGGTTGGTGATCTTTGCTCAAGACTTCTTCGGGAAAGGCCGGGTTGATGCTATGAGGGATCCAGAATCGACCGGGCTAATGGAATCCGGACCGGGATGAGATGGCTTTGGACGCTCGATCCCGATTTGGCCAATATGGGTCAAGAAGAAGAAGTGGATTCTCCTCCTTCCAAGGCAAAGTCTGATGATCAGGAAATGGCGGATGGTTGTGAGTCGGTCACTGGCTCAAAAATAGTTTTGTTTTGTTTTTCTTTTAGGTTTTGGTCTATCCAGGGGGAATGTCCCTGGAATAAATATTTAGAAACATTTTTTGACCCATCCAGGGGGGATGTCCCTGGAATGGATGTTTTTTAGGTGTGTGGTAAGGCCATTTATTTTGGATGAATAAATATTTGGTCAAATTTTCTTCTTGTGATTTCAAAAGGTGATGTTGAGTGTCTACTGGATCTGGCCAGTTATTCAACTGGGTCAGGCCAGTTTTTGTGCTGGATCTGGCCAGTTTAATGTGTTATGGGTGGGATCGTTGCCTGTCTGGAGGGCTTATTACCCATTTATGTTATACAATCCAGGAATAGATTTTCCAGGTTTGTATGATAAGTTGAGCTCAGTATTATAAGGCCTGTTTTGCAACTGAATTTTGGATATCAGTTGATATTAGTTGAATGTTGGTGGGGGTAGCCCCCAATCTTTGAAATTTGTTTTAAATAGAATGCAGTATGTAAAAACAAGTATTGAAGATTCTACTTGGTAAAAATATGGGAACATAGATCAGTACTTGGTCACGTAATTTTGAAGAAATCATATATTGCATTTATTCACATAATGGCAAGTATCATACATGTAATTTCACATCAAGTTGGGCAGGAAATGTGAACACGAAAATTATACCTGAACCGGGAAATATATTTTATATGTGGAATAATTTTAGGTGTGCAATGTTCCAAGCTCTTGGGATCATTTCGCCTTCCAGGGTTTGCAATCTGTAGGCTCCCTGGCCGACTATTGAGTCAATTAGGTAGGGACCTTCCCAGGTTGGGGCCAATTTGCCAAAGATTCTTTTCTTTTGTGTTTTGGAAGACTTTCCTGAGGACAAGGTCTCCTACCCCGAATACCCTGGCTTTGACAGTCTTGTTATAGCTTTTCGCAACTCTTTGCTTTGGTATCTTTGCTAATCGATCTTTGCTGCATCTCTTAGCTCTTCTGTTAGGTCCAGGCTGTCCTCCATTAGAGGTATATTGCTTGTAATTGTATTCAGGCTGCATCTGGCTGATGGAATGTCCACCTCACTGGGATTATCGCTTCACATCCATAGACCAAGGAGTAGGGGTTTGGCTGTGGATGTTTTTGGCGTGGTTCTGTCACCCAAAGGACCAGGGGGAGTTCTTCACCCATCCGCCTTTCCTTTTTTCCAGCTTTTTCTTTATGCAGCTGATTACCACCTTATTACTGGATTCCGCTTGACCGTTGGCTTTTGGATATCCTGGTGTGGATGTTACCAGTTGATGTTCCATTGAGCACGTAAGGTCTGTTTCTTTTTCCCACAAATTGCGTGCCATTATCACATACTATTTCAGAGGGGATGCCATATCTACATATGATGTTGTGTTTAATGAATGCTATGACATCCTTCTCCTTAACTTGCCTGTATGAGTCAGCTTCTATCCATTTGGAGAAGTAATCAGTCATTGCTAACATGAAAACCTTTTGTCCGGGTGCTTGAGGTAGTTTTCCTACTATATCCATGCCCCACTTCATAAATGGCCAGGGTGCGGATATGGAATGTAGTTCTTCAGATGGCTGATGGATATATGGTCCATGAATCTGACAAGCTTTGCATTTAGAGCTAAAATCCAGGCAATCGGCTCTCAAGGTGGGCCAATAATATCCTGTTCTGAGTACTTTGCTTGCCAGGCTTCTTCCACCTTTGTGATTCCCACAGTATCCTTCATGGATTTCTGATAATATCTGTTCAGCTTCCTGTGGTTCCAGGCATCTGAGGTACGGCCCAGCCTGCGATTTCTTAAAAAGCACGTTGTCAATAATAGTATATGAAGCAGCTTTTATTTTTAGTGCTCTGGCATCTTGCTTATTTAAGGGAAGGATTCCCTGTTGTAGCCAGTCATAGTAAGGTTTTGTCCAAGAATTAGCAATATAGATTGGGAAACTTTCATCTTGTTTATTTATTGCAGGTTCTAGTAAATGTACAATGGGTATTTTGTCGAAGTCTAGGGGTCAAGAAGTTGGATCCTAGGCCGGCTAGAGCATCGGCCTGGGTATTCAAGTCCCTGGGAATTTGGTCAATATTGAAATTGCAAAATTTTGATTTTAGCATTTGAACAATATCTAGATAAAGCATCATTTTGGGGTCTTTTGCAAGATATATCCCATTTACTTGGTTGGAGATGAGGAGGGAATCGAGACGTACCTTTAAGTTTTGCACACCAAGGTCAACACATACCTTTAATCCGGCTATCGTGGGCTTCATATTCTGCCTCATTGTTGGTGGCCTCAAATGCACAGCTTATAGCCTGTACTATCTTATCCCCCTGTGGCGATTTTAGTACTACTCCTAGGCCTGTGCCCCTCGTGTTGGCTGCTTCATCGACAAATAGGGTCCATTCTAGGTCTGTTTGGTCGCTGGTCAGTTTATTCACTTCTTTTATTAGGTCAGGTTCTAGGGTCGGACTAAAATCACCACAAAGTCTGCTAGTGCCTCGTGACTTAATTCTTGTCCTTGGTTCAAATGTTATATTGTATGTGCTTAGCTGGACTGACCATTTGCACATTCGTCCGGACAATTCTGGTTTCCTAAGCACAGATTTGATAGGGAGATTGGTTCTGACTATTATTGGGTGGCTTTCAAAATATGGTCTCAATTTTGTGCAACTCATAATTAAAGCTAAAACATATTTTTCAAGTAAGTCATACCTGATCTCTGCATCCAAGTAGACTTTTACTTACATAGTAGACAGTCTTGTTGTCCGTCTGCTTCTTTGACCAGGACGCACCGACAAAGAAGTTTACGTGGTCGACAGTATATCTTGTCGGGGTTCATCTTTGACTGGTTTTGCCAAAGAGGGGAGAGGATAGATATATTTTCAAGTCTTCAAAAGCAGCCTGATGATCAGGGGTCCATTGGAAGTCCTTGTTCTTCCTTAGCAGGTTATAAAACAATTTGCATCTTTCTGATGATCTTGAAATGAATCTGTTCAAGGCTGCTATTCTTCCAGTCAGCTTTTGTATGTCTTTGACTGTCTTTGGTGGTTCTAGCTCCAGGATAGCTTTGATCTGTTCAGGGCTGGCTTCTATTCCTCTTTTTGTCACCATGTAGCCCAGGAATTTGCCTGCTGAGACTCCGAAGTGGCATTTTTGTGGGTTGAGCTTCATATTGAATTTTTCCAGATTTTTGAAAGGCTACTTCCGGGTCTTTGACGTGGTCTTCTGCCTTTTTTGATTTGACTACCATGTCATCTATGTAGACTTCCATGGTGTCTCCTATCTGATCTTTGAACATCATGTTGACTAGCCTTTGGTAGGTTGCACCTGCATTTTTTAATCCAAAGGGCATAGCAGTATAACAATATATACCTCTTTCAGTGATGAAAGTTGTGCTTTCCTGGTCTGCTGGGTGCATTTTTATCTGATTGAATCCGCTGGAGGCATCCATGAATGTCAACATTTCGTGGCCTGCAGTGGCATCTACCATTGCATCGATGTGTGGTAGGGGAAATGTTTCTTTTGGGCAGGCTTTGTTTAAGTCGGTGTAATCTACGCAGACTCTCCATTTGCCATTTTTCTTTTGGACGACTACCACGTTTGCAAGCCGGTCGGGTACATTACTTCCCTGATCATTCCCATGTCCAATAGCTTGTCAACTTCTTGGTTGATGATTTCGTGCCTCTCTGCAGCAAATTTTCTTCTCTTTTCTTTGTACAGGCTTAAAGGATTTGTCAATGTTCAACTTATGAGTAATAACATCAAGATCTCTATACCAGTCATATCAAAATGTGACCAAGCAAAACAAGACATTTTAATTTTGAGAAAGCCGACCGATTTGGTCCGATTGAGTCGGGTGCATCGACCCTACAAGTACTTTCCCCGTCGGGAATTCTGGGTCTAATGTGACTTCTCCTGTTTCCATCTGTGTTTGTGCTATATATTCTTCCCTGACAGGTGACTTTAATTGCTATGCAAGGGACTTACCTGACTTTGAGGGTTTCAAAGCCTGAGTGTAACATTCCTGAGCCGTCCTTTGTTCTCCTCTGATGGTGGTTATCCCCCATTCTGTCGGAATTTTCAGGCATTGATGGTATGTTGATGGGATTGCTTTGACATTGTGGATCCATGGTCTGCCCAGGATTACATTATACGAGGATATGCAATCCATTACTCCAAATCTCTCATATGAAGCCACACCTTCCACATAGGTAGGCAAGCTGATTTCTCCCAAGGTGTTTTTTGTTTCTCCACTGAATCCAACCAGGACGCTGGATTTCTTGATGATCTTCCCTTCGTCTATCTTCATAGCTTTAAGGACGTCAAGCATCACCAGGTTGATTGAGCTTCCTCCGTCTATCGGGATTCTTGACACTTTTCTTTGTGCCGATTTGCATTGTGATTACCAGTGTGTCGTGGTGTAGATCTGATATTCCTTGCAGATCCGAGTCATCAAAGGTAATAGCAGGTAATGACTTGGATCTGAGAGGAGGTTGGAGTCTGGATTCCCTGGATATTCTTTTGGCGGCTGAGCTGGTCAGTCCACAGATTTCTGATCCTCCATTTATGAATTTGACTTCATAGATGGGAGGAGGAGGAGGAGGATCTCTCGCTTTCCTTCCGGGTCTCTCTTGTTTTGTCCTTCATCTTTGTTCTTTGGCTGCTGGATTATGTCTTTCAAGTAGCCTTTCTTTAGAAGATATGCCACCGTTTCCCGAGCCGGATGCATTCTTCGTGGTGTGTCCGATGTCCTGATGGAAGTCACACCATCTTGTTGGATCTTTCCTGGGGTTGTCGGATTTCTTTGGCCATCTGACTGTATCTCCCAGGTTTTCCAGGCGTTTGATTAATCCTGCAGTATTAATAGAGAAGTTATATTCAGGAATAGTTGGAAGGCTAGAAAGATTACCTTTATGTTCTTGTGCCATATTGACTTCAGATCGTTCAGGCCTGGAATAGGGTGCTGATCTGGGATTGCCTCCTTTCTGGTAGGAGCTTTTCCTGTTAGTATGTCCATAGCCTTGCTTTCCTCCGGATGAGTTCGTCCTGAAGTTGAGGTCTTCTTCTAATCTGACATGCTCTAAGGCGATGGATTGAACAGTGGCAAAGGTTGGACATGCTTTCTTGGTCAGATCTGCATAGATGTCACTGTCAAGCAGGACTCCTTGCCTGAATGCTTCTACCGCTGTTTCTTCATCACATCTGGGAATGGCCACCTTTTCTTTGACAAATCTGGCCAGGAATTCTTTGAGAGATTCTTCAGGAAGTTGCTTTATCCTGAACAGGTTACTGGGTCTCTTGGCCATATCTCTGCTACTTGCGAATTGTTGATTGAAGGCATTGATCAATTCTGCAAAATTCTTGATACCTCCATTTGGGAGATTGATGAACCATTGTAATGTCTTGCTCCGGTCGGGGTTGTGCCAAAGCCTTTGCACATGCGGACTTGCCTGAGTTCACCGGGTATTGAGGCAACAACATTTTTGTTTGAATATGGCAACATGATTTTGTGAATCGGAGGTTCCGTCATAAGTTCTCATGGACGGAACAAAATTTCTTGGGAGATCAATCTTTGCAATTTCATCCGCAAAGGGTGAATCAAAAGTCTGTCGACTTCTACTTGACCACAGTGGGTCCGGCACTCCGGGTATATTTTCTATTTTGTTGTGGAGTTTTTGGATTTCTGAAGCATAGCCATCATTATTGTCTTTGCTTGTTTTGTTTGTCTCATCATTGGGAATGGTTGAGTGCTGATAATGTATCCTTCTCCGGGGTACCAAAATTAGAGAAGTCTATGTTTTTGATAATGGATGAGAATGGGGTTCCTGGTTCGAATCTGGTCTTGGAGCCCGAAGCCCGATTTTCCAATTTCTTTTTCAGGCTAGACTCGATTCCTTGACCTATTGATTTACCACTGAGCCGCCCTCTCTTGGATTGTTTCCAATTCTTTGATCTTGGCCAAGGCGGCCGCTAATTGTTGTTCTGCGGTGAGTTCCACCATTTTTGTGTGTGAATGTTAAATGAAAGATGATAAGGAGAATTTTATTGGTTGAAGAACTAGATGCCCCACGGTGGGCGCCAATTGTTTTAGCAGGATTTTCCTGGAAGGATCCGGCTTGATTATATAGTAATCAGGGTATCTAGTTCTATATGACTGGAATAATACGATTAAATAACAAAGGAAGAATTAAGTATAAGGAATAACGTTTTTATTATCTTGATAAACCGGGTACAATATTGTATGTATATCTGAATATTCAAGAGTAAAAAGAGATAAAGTGTAAAATAATTGACTAAGATTGATCCCCTTTACAATTGTTAGATTCTGCTATTTATAGTTCTACAAATGCTACCGTTGCCTTTTTCTTCAACGTCTTTCTCCATTATAGGAGTCATTCTTGCGGATTAATAGGGCATGCTCCCTATTTACTCGCTTGACCCGTTCCAATCTCAACCAATTTTTAGCCTTTCCTCTTCTTTCCGTCCAAATTCATTGATTATATAGTTTTAAGTTTGGACTTGGTCTTCCTTGAGAATAGGGCACGGTTATTTGACTTATACAATTATATTTCTTGTTTATCTTCTTAATCCAAATTTCTGCTTCAATACTCGCCAAGCTATTCCATACCGACCATCGGGCTCTTCTTCCAGGATTTAGTGGCCGCTTGTTATAATATTTCTCAACACTAGATAACAGATTAGATTTGTCCGGTCCTCGTCTTAATCAATCGGCCTTGTTAAGTCGAGGCCAGGTTATGGTCGAACCGAGGCTAAATCGGGCCTAACAATTGCCCCTTGACATTTTACCCGTCTTTGGATCCGGCCAGGTGAGATGTCAACTTTACCGGTTAAACAATAAGAAGAGTCATATTTATTCAGTGACTCTTAGACTCCTACTTACCGTTGAACACTGCAACGGCTAAATGACATCATGCTGACAGTTTTGCAATTCCTAGGTTTTTCATGCCGTTATTCATCCTGTCGTTCTTTGCTTGGTATTCACGTATATTTTTTATATATTCAGTATTTAGGTCTTCTGCTAGGCTGGCCAGCTTTTCTGCGAAGGATTTGAAGGTCAGTGGCTAGGATTGCTTTGAATGTCCAAGAGCCGGGAGGCTAGTGGGAGCGACAAAACGCTTGATATCCTGGTTTCTGAGATTCAGCCTCTTCAAGATCTCCCCAGGGTAATTTCACCGGAGATTGTCCAGGCTCAGAAAAGAAAGAGGGAAGATGATATCTTGGCAGAGGAGGAAGGAGAGAAACAGCCTATCCCGGCTCAGCCAATCAGGAGTATAAGGCAAGTGCCTGCTAGGATTGATCACATGGATGATGCCCGGGCTCGGATAGATGAGTTTTCTGCAAAGATGAGCGACCAGCTATTGTCTGCTAGTACCCTTGAGTCGTCTACCAGGGTGGTTTCTATTCTGACTTCTCTTGTAACAAGGGCTGCTGAACTTGCTTCCCAGGCTAGGGAGGTTAGTTGTAAAGGGATATTTTTAATTGTTTATGTGCTTTTTGTTTTACCTTGTATTTGGCTAATTGATTTCACGAGGAGTATCAAAAATACTCGAATCCTGACCTCCTTGCCTTGGTCCGTAATTCCTTGGAGCACCAGAGTAGGGATTCCCATACGAAGTAAGACTGCTGATACAAACTATATATACTGTAAGCATGAGCATTCTAATCTGTGCTCATACTAGAGGCACCGCAACACTATCCAATATTTCACATATTCTATGTCATGATCAAGCAACGAATACTGTAAATTTGATCCGCATTTGCAAAAGCTGTTTTCTAAACTTCGAGATTGATATATCACAGAATTCTGCAAACTTAATCAAGTCAACAATCCGAGTAATGTGTCGGCAAAGTAAACAAGCAATTGTTCATTTCAGTTAACTTATCTTGATCGCTGCATACTAATTTGGCCTTGTGATTTTTGAGTCCCTTCAATATCAAGTGAACAATTCAGTACATATATCAAGCACCATGCTATATGATGACTATACGGCTGTTTGCCGACTGAACACAGCAATAGATTTGAAAAAGCAGAAACATAGAAGAAGGGACTTCAATAAGATGTAATCTAAGACAGCAAGGTATCTACTATATGACGCATATCACTTGCCATTCATTGAGCATATTAACAATGTATCTAGGCGGTCTACAACTGTTGCGATTGCAGAATGAATCCCGCAAACGATCAACTAAGCTCTGACAATGCGTTTGTAGAAAGATGTATACTAGATCAAGTAAAGAACTGTAACAGCAGTATGTGAACATTACAAAGCCAAGCATCACATGAGAATGTAGACTTTAGTGTTGTAATATAGCAGTATGACAGAATAACAGTAACTGAGCAGGCTAACACCCGGTGATTATTATGGGACGGGTTCCCTCATATACTCCAGATACCCAAAGTTTTCGATGAAGAACCTCAACACGATGTATGTGGGCTGCTCTGTATACAGGCTCACAGCGAGTGCAGTGTCCCTAAGAACTGCGTTGTTCAACCAGTCATCATAACCCCATTTAAACATTGCACGGTAGCTCTTCCCTGGTTCAGTGCCTTGCCTTCCAGGGGCCTGCAATAAATGAAATAAACGAAATTTCCTTTTAATTTTGTACGGTGTACTACAAAATGGACCATATATTCCTTTGTCGAAAAAATATGTATGGTGTTTGAGTTGTTACCGTATACATGGTACAATCTTTTTTCCATGTGTCCTCAGGATGTCCTGTCGTTAGCGTTGCAGTATTGTCCATTATCTCGACCAAAACTAATACAGTACACAATAAGAGAAAAAAACCGGGGTATTAATCCAAAGGCAGTGATTTATTAAGTGCATAAAATCATACTCCTAGATTGTTAAATTTTCCGATTTAGAATTACACATAATCTTCGGGCTTTTGTCATTCCCAAAAACGAGTATGGATTATAGTAAGAAATAAGAACCTTGATATGGGGACCATTGAAGTAAATATTGAAGCATCGTGAGGTAGTCATCAGGTAGTACAGCAGCCTCACAGGTCCGATCCCTCTCAGGAAACTTTGGAATTTGATCATTTTCATCATTGTTTTCAAGTAACCTAATACTAATTCCTATAACAGGTATAATTCCTGCGCACGAACAATCAAATATCAATGAATGAGACGGTCAAAAATCAATGTATCAAATCAACTGCTGCGTCTGATAAATAAGTCATTGCTAGTTTTAGGTAGAAGTAATTAGAGATCAGAAAATCCTTCATCGATGGCAAATTTGTAACTTATTAAACTTGAAAAAACCAACTAGCTCGTCATCAACAGTTAAGATTATCCGGTCTCACATGATAAAATGAGAGGTCAGGTAAAGTTTGGGATTTTAGCATTGTTTTCGAGTATCTTAACAGAAAACCGTATAGCAACTTCTAACAGAAAATCAAACATCGAAAAATGGGACAGCAAAGATTACTGTACCTACCACAAATATTGAATCTCCTACTCCGTTAAATAAAGAAGCCATGGCTACTTACATCCTTATAGTTAGATGTCATTAGAACTGTCGAGTTGTCAAGAAACAACATTCAACAGTGGAAAGTTTCCAGCAATGTAAAACAAATAACTGAATTTGTTATAAGTCACAATTGGCCTAACGAAGTTCATCATTATCGACAGTCAAGATTATCTTGAACTAAAACTGCAGACCATATTAATTGGTTTCTAAGGCATTCATGACAAAAAAATCGAGCAGTTCATCATTGACAGTCAAGATAATATCTTGGACTAAGACTCAACAATAATCTCAACGAACAATAACAGCAACCATAAACCGAACCAAAGAAAGAGAAAGAAGGAAGATGTTACCGAATGTATAGAAGCTGAGATCCTTACACCCGCTGACATGGAACATATACAATGGACTGCTATCGTTAACATTTCTCAATTCCCGAGACAGTTCAGGTAATTTGACAATCTTTCCCTCTATTGGCTCGCTGCATTCAAAATCAGATGGTTTCAAGCATACATGCCCAAAATCTTTGTCAACCCAGTTCTGAACCGTGACATTAAACCCACTCACGTCGACATCAATCCTTAGTAATCTTTGCGGATTAAGTGCAGGATCGCTAAGACCTTGAATTGCAAATTTAAGTTGCCAGGCATATTTGAAACTGCAAGCAAACGAGAAGAAATGTGGTGGAAGCTGTGAAGATCCGCCAATGTTAATGGGGTCCGCTAGTGAGGATCCAGTGAAATTAAGTTGATGTAAAGATTCGGAAACAATGTCAAACGTGGTTCTTGCTCGTTTTATAGGTGGTTCATCAACATCAGTTGAAGAAACAGGCTTGGGGACTGGTGGATTTTCGTTCTTGGAGGAGTTTGACATGGCGAAAAGAAGAGACGGAAAAGCAGACAGAATTCGAGATGTTTGTTTTTCTGATTTTGCAATTTGTGTTAGAAATGGTGTTTTATTGTAAGGAGGTAGTAGTTATATACTCCCTCCAATTCTATATATTCTTCCCTTTGTTTGGGGGCACGAGAATTAAGGAGAATAATAAAATAAGAGTAAAAAGTTGGGTGGGGTTTGATAGTAGGAGAGAGGGATGAATAATTATGAGTTAAATAAGAAATGGTGGGGCCAAAATATTAAAGAAAGTAATAAAATATGAGTAAAAGAGTTGGGTGGGGTTTGGTGATAGGAGAGAGAAATGAATAAAATAAGAGTAAAAGTTTCCAAAATAAGAAAGGGGAAGAAAACCTGAATAATCCGTTTTAGGAAATAGGGAAGAATATATAGAATAGGAGGGAGTATTATATATACATATACATATATAATGCTGTTAACGTTTGGCGGGAAAATTAGTTGTTTGTTATGAAAGGTAGTTGGTTCTTTCTATTTGTTTTTTGTTGTTATATATGGAAGCTTAAACCAACGAGCTTGACCCTAAAATAAAGCAAAATAATTTACAGCCCAAGTTGCGGTTATTTCTATTTCTATTGTGAAGTACTCCGTAGATGGACTTCACCACGCAAAAAGGCTACACATACACGAGATCCTCGAACTCGAAATGACCCGTTATTTTAGGGTCGAGACCCTACCCGAACAGATCGACCTGTTGGCTCGGAGATAAATCAAGAATTTTATTAAAATATTAATATTTATATATTATATTTAAAAAAATAGTTAAAAAATTACTTTATTTTATTACTTAAAATAAAAAAACACAACTAAAAAGTCAATTTTATACTTTTATAATATTTAGGAACAAAATAATTATTAAAAAAACTTTATTTTAATAATTATGTCAATATAATTAATGTGAACATTGAGTATGATTTAAATATTAATTTAAAATATTTTACATTTTTAAAAACATATTTTTTGATTAAAAAATCGTTAAAAAAAGGCGTTATGTGTATTGGAGATACATAAAATGTAACTATAGGTACAAATAATAATTACCATAAGTAAATAAAATATTTTGTCCAATTTTTTTCAAGTATATTTAACTAACTTAGCAAATACATTACATTAATAATAAACTAAAAGTATATATTTAATAGTTATTATAGATAATTATTATTTTAACTCAGATTTTACACATACATATAACAAAAGATCTACAAATTTAACAAAGAGATGGATGTGCCACAATGGTAATAGCAGGTGGATATGCATCAAGGGGTCATGGGTTCGAGACTCTTGAACAACATTTTTGAGTTGACACTTCCTTAATCTAATTAACTAGAATAAGTAACCGTGGTAAACTAGGTTAGATTAGTTTAGGGTTAGGTTAGTCATTTTACATATATAGTTAATTAGTTAACTACACTTAGTTAACATTATTTATGGTTATTTTTGTTATATTTGATTTAGTTTTCTAAATTTTCAATTTAGTTTTCAAAATTTTCGTAAACATTATGTCGATTTATTCACCATTTATTATGGTTGTATAATTTTTCGAAAAACCCCTAATGATTGGAACCCTAATTTTTATCCGAATAATCAATTCGTAATTGAATTCGGTAGATAAAATTGATTAATATTCCATATACAATAATCAATCCCTAATTCAATTCGTGAATTTTTTGAACTTGAATGCGATTTGATGAACCCTAATTCGTCAATAGGTGCATAAATTTAGCCCTAATTCGAGTAATCAAATGATTATGAACCGTAATTAAATAGGTGAAATTGATCTAATATGTAATTCGATATTAGTTGTCATTAATGATTGATGAACCCTAATTCGTGCAATTTGGGGGAAAAAGAAAGTGGAAAATAGAATACAAAAACCAAAAAATGTTGTTATTAAGAATCGAACACGAGATGCATTGTGCATTAGAAGGGTGTTTAACCATTTAAGCAAGGGGTATCAGCACATCTAATAATCAATTTAATTTTATTATATAGTGTTAAATAATCTTAATTCATAAAATAGTCAAACTTTCCTATTATATTGCCCTAAATTTCGCCTTTTATTGTTTCCTTTTATTGTTTTATTTTCATATTAGATTTTTTTGGTAACTAAATAATTTTAAGAATCTTTTATTTGATACAATTAAATTTATTTATTTAAATTGATTCTTAAATCATAAGAGTATAATTTTTAATACCGTATTCTAAATCATATCTTTTTGTTGAGATTTTTTTGGTATAATTATTTTTATTTTCTTGTATCTCAACGTTGAAGTGTTAACAGAAAAACAAAGAGATATTTTTTTTTAAAGAAAAAAACAAGCATTAGTTATTGAAGATGGATTTTGATCTTAATTTGCCTGGGGAAGATGATGAGCTTGATCTTAATGTGCTTTTGCCTTGGGAAGACGATCTTGACAATATCAGTTTAGAAGATATTCATAATAACGTGGAAGATCAACAGGACAAGGATGATCAATAGGACGTTGTTAATAACGTGGAAGTTCAACTGGACGAGGATGATCAAGAGGAGGTTGTTAGCTTTGACAACTTTAGCTTAGATGATTTGTTATATGACGACGGTGTTGATGGTGAACCTATCAACTTTGGAGGTGACGACAACCATGAGGATGACGTCAACGATGAGGGTGACGACAACCATGAGGATGACGTCAATGACAACGATGATACTATCGTCGAAAATGAGGTAGATGACTTGCATGAACCTTCTGTTGTTGAAGGGGGGGTATGTGCAGAAGGTCGCTAAGTTCCTAAAAATTTGATACACCGACAATGTTGAACTTGACCCTCCGACACAAGGAATGCATTTTGTAAATGGTGATGAGCTTGGTGCATATTGTTACCAATATGTCTATAATCAAGGCTTTCAATTTTATATTAGGACTAGCAAACTATTGGATTACTATTCAGGAAAAGGGGTAAAGCGATATGGTGTGGGAAAGAGCGAGCCTCGTTTCTACATGTATAAACGAGTCAGATTATGTTGCACAAGAACGGCTAAACCAAGGAAAAAGAACATTGACGTTTCCTCATTTAAGCCATGCGAATGTATCGTAGAAGCCACTTTACTAGATGATTTCATGGTCATCAAGCATGCTAGATTGGACCACAATCATGATGATCTCAATCCTGCAAATAGTCGACATATGGTAGGATACAGGGTATGGGATAAATATTTTAAAAGACGAGCCTTGATGAATGATGAAGCCGGTATCCCAATTGCTAAAAACTTTAACACCTTGGTCTTTAACAGTCATTGAGCATGAATTGAGGAACATGCTCAATCAAGAACGACGACGGTTTAGAATTCAAGGTGATGGTAATGCTCTTGAAGAAGGATTTATTAAGTTGAAAGAAATTGATCCCGATTTTTACTATGCAATCCAGACGGATTCAAAAGGGATGTTGGTTAATGTATTTTGGGCCGATGGACGTTGCAGGGCTATGGCAAAGGTATTTGGTGATGCGATTTCTTATGATGCTACGTTCCTTTGTAACAGGTAACATTATCATCTCCGTTAATTTCTTTTATTCCACCAAAGTTTTTGACAAATTTTATCAATCATAAATTGATGATTTGTAATTAAAATCGTTGCTGTACAATTATAGCTGGGTATGACTAGTATGAGACCTATTTAACAATCACAATTATCATTACCTATGCGAAATAAAATTAATCATTTTATATTAGGATTAATATGAGCAGCTTGACCTTGTCTTTTTAAGAATAATGGATCAAGGTTAAGAGTTTCTTGGTATTGGGTTTATGTTATTTCATCAGTTAGCAACTTAGCATATGATAACTATTACTAAGTTCTAGTTATGTTAACATAGCAAATTCTAAAATACGATTTCAATTTACATTAAAATGCTTATACTTATGTTTAAATTGCAGGTACAAAATGCCGTTTACTCCGTTTGTTGGTGTAAATCATCACGGTAGTACTGTTGTACTTGCATCCGCTTTGATTTCACACGAGGACGCCGCAAGCTTTACTTGGGTGTTTAGGAGATGGTTAGACTGTATGGGTAGACCTCCTTCAGTTATAATCACCGATCAGTGTAGGGGATTGGTTTGGTCGTGAAAGACCGTATTTCCTAATACGCCACACCGTTTGTGTCTTTGGCACATAATGCGAAATGGTTTTAAGAATTTGGGGAGCTTTGCTAGGTTCCGTGAAATTAAGGCTGACCTAAGGGATGTGGTTTATGAGAGTAAGGGCATCGATGATTTTGAGGCATCTTGGCAAATTTTTGTCGATAAATATGGGATACGACGGCATAGCTGGATCAAGGAGATGTATGAAAAAAGGGAGTCATGGGTTCCATTGTATTGGAGGCACATGTTTTGCACAGGTATGTCATCCACACAAAGAAGTGAGCAGACGAACAGATTCTTCAAGAATTATGTTAATCCGCAAACAACTTTGTTCGCATTCCTAGGCAACTACGAAAATGCCCTACGAGTCAAGGTCGAGGAGGAAGAACGATTAAACTTTGCTTGCACCAATAAACCGTCTTTGTACGATAAGAGTGTAATCGTTGAGGAAGACTTCCAAAGAGCTTATACTAATAAGATGTTCACGAAGGTAAAAAAAAGAGGTGTACGCCCTTATACACATTATTAATGCTTCTAGTGAAATGAATATCGGGCAATTCTCTTCTTTTGTTGTAACCGAGGAGGTGAAACATCCGTTTTGGGCTCCACGGGATAAGAACTATAATGTCACAATCAACACGGGTACAGGTGAGTATAATTGTAGTTGTCAACGTTTTGAATTCCGAGGAATTTTATGTAGGCATATTATCCATGCTATGTTGCTGAAGAAAGTGCAGTTAATTCCTGATAAGTATATTTTGACTCAGTTTCGAAAGGATTTGGTTAGAGGTTATGAGCATCTTCAGGTTGGCTACCACACACCCGGAGAGTCGAAACGCCTTAAGCGTTCACTTGGGGTGACATTGAGGAATGACTACATATTCAGGCTAGCATTACAATCCGATGATGCTTTCGCCATATATGATAGAGATACATCGAAGATGGTGAAAGAAATGGAAGCAACGGTTGGCATTCAGACCCTCAACGACATGGGTGCAGGTTGCGAAGTTAATCGGTTGTGGGGGAAAAGGAGACTACAACGGAAGGAAGACAATCAACGTTACGTGGTCAGAAATGCGACTCCACGTAGAGAAGGCGGCTTGCAAGACTCCGTTGATAAGAGAGGAACGGGTAGAACTCCTAGGCCTAGACAAATTACAGTTAGGAGGGCTTTAAACGTCGACGAGGCAGGTCCTTCACAACCTACACCGAGAAGGAGGAGGGCTTTAATCGTCGACGAGGCAGGTCCGTCACAACCTACGCCGAGAAGGAGGAGGGTTACTAGAAGCACAACTCGTAACACGCAGTAGATGAATCTTTACTTAAGTTTTGAGACGATTTTATTTCAATTGTTTTTTGTCAATTTTATTAAATTGAATTGGTTTTTTCGAATTGTAGACAATGTTAATTTAGTCCTATTTTAAATTTATTCGAATTGATCAATTTTATGTTAGTTTAGTCGAATTGAGTTAGTTTATTAATCACTTTTGTCGATATGGGTGCAGGTTGCGAACTTAATGAGTATTAGTCCAATTGAAATCGTATCCTTATAAACGTTAGTTGATATTATCGAATTGAAAAGTTAATTGAATACATTTACTTAGTGAAACGTAAACATATGCATACTGATTTATAGTCGATATTGTCGAATTGAAAAGTTTGTGCTACAATTTAGTGAAACGTAAACATATGCATTCTGGTTGAATTGAGATCACAAAACAATACGACTTAAATTTATGGGCATAATCCCGCTTCTTGTAACAAAAAAAAAAAAAAAAATCAATACTGTACGCCTTCCAAGTTATAACAATCCGATTAGATTACCATTGGAATATCATCCGATTACAGGTGATCCCAAAACCATACGACTTACAACCGACATAATTATACAATCCATTTACATACTACAACCATCAGACTTGACTAGACGATTACAATCGACATATTTTACAATAGGAGAGGAAAATCAAACATCGAAATAGTAAGCTAATAACCCGATCACATATTTCACAATATGATTAACTAGTTAACATACATTAATATATAAGATGACCGATTAGAATATCAAGACGACAAATTAAGGGCAATATTTTGCCCCTTGACCGTATTTTCCCTCGACTTTTTTCTGCTCCGCTTCAACAGCTTTCCTGCGCTGCGCCCATCCATACGCCCACAACTTACAAGTACGGGTCATATGTATTCTCTTCCACGAACCACTTCTTGGAAAGATGTACATGGACATGAGGTCCATGCATGCGGCAACCCGAAAGGAAGATGAAGTTTCATCTGTACCTTCAATGGTTGGTGCTACTATCATATCTCTAATAACACCGGGTACTGGATAAACTCTTCTGGCGGGTGGTGGCCCCCATGGCGTAGTAAGGATATGGCCTTCTTCCATAGGGTTTTTTTTTTTACAAAGAAAAAGGGGAAGTTGAAGTGGTAGAAGATGATGATTATGAAAGAAGATGAATAATTGATGAGGGGTAGGTTGGTTTAAATGAATGAGAGGTTACATTTAAAGGTGATTATAAATGTCTAGTGACTTCTAATCTCGGATTAGAAAACGGGTATCAAATTTGGTACACCATTTATGACCGGGTTAGTAAACGGGTTTGTAATAGGGTTGAGTATTTAATTTCAGTCAAATTATTAACAAAATTTAAACAAATTTTGACAAAATTAGTAAAAGTCGTATTCTGTCAAACTCAGTCAAATTATACGATCCGAATTTTGTCAACCGTCGTCAAACGGGTTTAAATTAAAAACCGGTTAAAAATTGTTGTAATTTAGGGTGATTTTAATGAGTTTGTGTCAAAGTTAAGCAAATTTTTGTATAAAAACGGGTTAAAATTAAAAAACGGGTTAATTGAATTGACAAATTGGTAAATCTTATACTATTTTGCATGCAAAATGACTTTATCCATCTACTTACTCAACCTTTTGACATATGACAACACCAAAAAATTCATGATGACTTACCATTGATTAAGGAAATCATGATTACTTTCATTGTGTTGCGGTTTTTATTATTTTCGTAAACTCGAATCACATTACGAATGAACCAATTACGCAATAAACTAAATGAAACGAATTTGATAAAAGCGAATATAAGACGGAAATTATCAAGCGATTAATTTCGTAAACTCTAATCACAATATGGAAAATTATACAACTATGGTGATAAAAGCGATTATAAGACGGGAATTATCAAGCGGACTCCCATGATAAAAAATTTCAACTATTTACGGTGATAAAAGCGATTATAAGACGGAAATTAAAGAAGCTATTTACATGACAGTACAATATTACATTACCAAATTAGCACGAAAAACCATCAGAATAAAAGCGATTTACATTACATCAGATAGATTACAAGCGATTAAACCCTAATTAAAATCCTATTGCATGCAATCAGATTGGGCCGAATTTGATACCAAAATAAAATCCGATTGCATGCAATCCGATTACAGTTTTCGGACTAATAATTAAAACGTAACTAAAGCATAACCTAATATACGATTATATGATTAAAAACCTATTTTACATAACCCGTTTGTAGTATGCCCATCCACGGCCTCATGCAAGTCCGTGTTTCTTTCTCCACTTCAGATCTTGGTAGTCTGCCCATCCACGGCACCATGCCTTGCAAACCGCTACTAGTGAAACACAATCCCAAGAATAACAATGTGGCATGATTTCGTACAGAACCAAATCGTTCCATGCAGCAACTTGAAATTGTGGGGTATTGTCGTTGGTATAACCAATAGAAACAGAAGATGGGATATCTCTAATTACTCTTGGTAGAGGAGGTCGATAAGGGGCAGGACAGTAAATTGCCCAATCACGTTCCCCTTGATTAGCCATGGATTTTGATAAGGATATTTTTGGGAAAAAAAATTAGGGTTAAGGAGAGGGTTTTAGAGATGAAACTGTTGAAGGAGGAGAGGAAGATGAAGAGTTGGAACAGAGGAAGTTGAAGGGGGGGGGGGGTGGATTTATTTATAAGAAGATTTTTTCCAATTTTTATCTTTTTTTTCTTTTACGTTAAACTTTTTTACCTTTTTTTCCTTTTTGGTTTACATTCTTTACCTTTTGTTTTTCTTTTTGGTTAATTAAAAATAATAATATACATTATACCAAAAAATAATAATAAAAAAAATAAGCTAAAACACTTTTACATGAATTAAAGATATTAAACTATGATCGGTATAGGTAATCTTATTTTTACATGAAATAGTTAAAATCAGCTATGAAATATGACCTTCAATGTATGTGATAATTACCTATGATCGGTATCGCTAATTAGGTTTTTACATGAAATACTTAAAATAAGCTATGAAATACCCCAAACCCTAAACCCTAACCCCTAAACCAAGAACCTAGAAACCCTAACCCCTAAAACAAATTCCTTGAAACCCTAACCTCTAAAACTGAACCCTAAACAAAGATATGATCACTATAGCTACGTAATTACGTTTTAACATGAAATAGTTAAAATAAGCTATGATCCTAAGTAGTTAGTGGCTAATTACATGAAATGTCGATAGTAAGCTATAATCAAAACTATTTAGTGGCTAATTACATAAAATGTCGATAGTAAGCTATAATCGTAACTAGTTAGTGGCTAATTACATAAAATGTCGATAGTAAGCTACACTCGTAACTAGTTACTGGCTAATTTACGTAAAATGTCGATAGTGAGCTATAATGGAACTAGTTAGTACATAATTACATATAAATGTCGATAGTAAGCTATTATCGGAACAAGTTAGCTAGTTCCTAATTTACGTAAATTGTCGATAGTAAGCTATAGTCGGAACTAGTTAGTACATAATTACGTAAAATGAATTATTAAGTAATTCCATACAATTAAACTTAGAAACCCAAAACCCTATATTCTAAACCTAAACCCCATATTCTAAACCCCAAACCCTATATTCTAAACCCTAAACCCTATATTCTATACCCTAAACCCTATATTCTATACCAAAACAAGTATATTCAGTTTTGCGCCAATTGTGTGAAATTCAAAATTTTTCCCAAACTTAATTTAAATTATTCAATTTTCCACCAATGATGTTTAAATTTAGTTAAACTAATAAATTTTGCGCCAATGGTTTTAAATTTGGTAAATTAAAAAAAAAATCAAATAAATGTGTCTATGAAGAATCGAACACGGATTGGCCTAATCTATGCGTTACTATAAGAAATCAGTTGAGCAATGGGTATCTGCACGATTACTAATCAATTAAATTGAAATATAAACTAAATCGAATTTAAGTTTATTTTGTTAGCAACATATATTTTCCGCTTTCAATTTGATTCACGCAATATTCTATCTTCGAATCATTACTCTTAAATTTACATTTCAAATTTTATTCATAATCAACTACGACATTTCATATCTTTTCCATTTTTAATTTTATTGTATCTTGCTATAATATATTCATTTTAAGATTTTAAAAATTATACCAAGATATTTTGGCCGAAATATAGGGATACGATTAGGAAACTATATTTTCGGCCAAACTTTAGGGCATAAAATTAGGAAACTTTACTTAAGTTTCAGAAATCATATTATTTTGGGAGATCATATTTTAATTTATTAATTCCATTTATTTCCATTCACATTATACTCAAATGCAAACAATAATCTCTTCTAATGCAACGCGGGTTCGAATCCTATAAAACACAATTTTTTTTACCATGACTATCCCTTTAGGACTTCTTATGCATCGTGGGTTCGAATCCTACAAAAACCACATTTTTTTCCACCATGTCCATCAGTTTAGGGTTTACCATTTCAAGTTAGTTTACGACTTATTTCAAGTAGTTTAATTGTTTTTGAACCATAATTCGTTTAATTCGATTCGATGTTCACACATTCTTAAGTCAAACAAATAATTAAAAGGATATTGATGAAATGACTATCAAATTTATTTCAATTAAAAATTCTATAGCATAAACTGAATGAAATTCAAGACTACAAAACTAAACTTGGAAAACGTGTGAAATGACAAAATTAATAACCAAAAACTATAAAGAAACCAAAACTGGAGGCTTCTAATTGCGTGCGGCGGCATTCGATATTGATCCCTAGACCTCCATCCAAAATAGATAGGAGGAGGAGGTGTAGGTTGATCTCCATTATTGCCAAACTCATCCCGAACCACTATTGCAGCGTCCGCAACGGGCATGGGTAAATATACTCCAAGTCACCTACTTGACGCCATTTAAGAAGGTCATCGGGTAGAATTGGAGCATTTTTCGCATTAAACTCCTCTTCATATATGTACTCGATATTTTGGCAAGGGACATCATAAAGAGCTTTTTCAAATTGCTTTTGTGGAAGAATTTCCATCATTGCTTGAATGAACCGTCTTGTTTCCAAAACATCTTGTACGTGCGCGACCTTTCTTCTCATTTGCAAGTCGATGCTTCAACATACGATTTTGTAACATAAGTTTTGCAATTTTTTCATCTCGCTTATCCATTTGTAATTTAGGGTTAGTTTGATAAGGTTTTAGAATTTTTGTGTATTATGGATGATCTGTGTGCGAGTTAAAATGAGCAAATGGATGAACTTAAATACAATCCCAACCCAAAATTCCCTCCATTTTTTCCCTCCCTTTTTTCCCTCCAAAATTTCCCTCCAAAATTTCCCTCCAAAAATACCCACAAATCATACTCACGTTTAAGAAAAAACAAATCTTTAAGAATAAATTTACAATCCATTAAAAAAATAAAACATAAGATTACACAATATAATAAGATTATTTCAGAATAAATTTAAATAAGTAAATGGTATAGAAAATATTCCTTAAATAATTTATTTATAAAAATAAAGAATATGCATATAAATCAAAATGGCAGAAATTTAGGGCACCCAAATAGGCAACAATAATGACGGAATATTAAGGCAATATATTAAGAAAGTTTGACTATTTTATATATTGAGATTATTTCACACTATAAAATGCAATTATATTGTATAGTTGACGTGCTGATGCCCCTTGCTTAACTGGTTACGAGTATGCTTGCAAAAACTAACTTACCCTATTCTCAATTAGGGTTCATCATCAAGTGAATAAACAATTTTTCTGTTTAATTGAATTTTGGATTAGGGCTACATTCGAATTACTTATTTTAGGACGAAAACAATGAACAATTTCGATAAAATTGAAAAATCGATCCATTAATTTTATTAATACAATTATATTAGGGGGAATATGTTATAGGAAATTCAATTGTTTTGATCCCTAATTCAATTTTTGGATGAACCCTAATTTACTCAGATGTGTAATTGAATTAGAGTTTCGTTAATTTGATGCAAATAATTGTTTGATGCAAAAATTAATTATTTTGTAAACATTAATGGTTATTTTATAATAAATTATTTAATTTTTATGTAATTGCCTAAATATAAATGGAAACAAAATAAATAAAATATGAAATAAAACTAACCATATATTAGTTAACTACATATGCAAAATGACTAACCTAACCCTAAACTAATCTAACCTAGTTTACCACGGTTTGTCACGTGTCACGCTACTATTGATTTGTGTACAAAATTTTTGTACACCTAGTGTATCTATAGCCTTTTCGGGAAACATCCTCTATCTGTCTCTTTGTTCCGTAAATGGCGCTGTTGCTGTTGTTTAACTGCCAACATTGAAGATTAAAATCTGACATACAGTTTACGCGGTTTAGTTGAGTTAGAATAAAATCAGATAGGTCATTCGGATGAGATTTGTTTCCGATTTCATTTCCATTTATGTCAAAACTTGTGCAATTGATATACACCAACTGCTCGATACAATGCCTCAGCCAAGTTTATGCTTAAAAGAAGTGGAGAAGATGGAAACCAATGTTGATCATACCCATTATTCTTGAATTCAGATGTTAATGGTCAATCATTGGGAAATAATAGTTTCTGTCCCTCAAATTGATCATAAGGATGGAGAAGATAGCCCAACCACTCGGCGCCACAGAATGTGTTAGACAAACCACCTCTTCGAAACTTCCACCAAAACATATCCCAGTTTATGCAATTGAAGAAGGGTAGACTCTGTCATCCCATTCTTACATCTCCTAAACCTGAGGCTACTATGGCTTCAGTGGTTCATCAGAATCTAAATTGTCTCCTGAAAATAGTTCAAGAAATACTAAGCGATAGATAAGACAATCTTCACCCATGTATATGAATCTGGGCAAGAGTACATGAAATAACAATTTGGTGGGACATGTACTTTTTGCTACTTCAACATTAAAATTATTCCTTGAGGTACCACAGTAACGATAATGTTGTTGTTTTGTTGTTGTAAATCGGTGTCATTCATATAAGATTTAAATTTAACAAGTTCATTTCAACGACTCATCTACATTGGTGTATACTACTTTGGTCAGTTGCGATATTAGAGTCCTGTCAATATCAAATAAGCACTTCCAGAATGTGTAACAGGCACCATGACTATATGACCTTGTACAGACTGAACACAGTAATAGAAAAGACTCCCTTATGTTGTAAGAGACCTGAAACTAACCATCAGCATTCCGATACATGCTTATACAACATACAGCTAGATAGTTGAACAAAAAACAGCAACATATTCACTGTCATGGAACAATATGAATTCTGTAATAATGATCCCTAACTTTAAACTATGCTATATCCTCATTCATCTGCACTATTATATCAGAGAATTCTGCAAACTTAACCAATTCAACATTCCTAGTAATGAATAAGGGAAAATCTTGCGAAATTTGCAAACCAAGCAACACATACGAGTATTAGAAATGTAACATAGCAGTGGCATCAAGCAGAAAAACAATATGGTGCATCAGTATATGAGCAAGCTAGCTTCTGGTGATCTGTTAAGAGATTGTCATTAACAATATTTCATAAACTCTAGGTACCCCACGTCCTTGAGGTTGAATCTCAAGATGATACTCTTGGGTCGTCGTTCTGCATGAAAGAGCACCACGAACTCAGTTTCCAGTTAACTTGCCCTCTGCAGCGATGCAGCAATGTTAGCATTAGTCCATTCAAACCTTGCACTGTAAATTTTCCCTTCTTCCATTGCCCTACTTCCATCCGCCTGTAACATATGAAAACGTTAATTTTCCTTTCAATTTTATTCAAATGACTGAAATCTTTCTTTGGTGGAACTTACCCTAAGCATGGCATAGCTGCCAGTCCATGGGTTGTTATCGTTTCCTGCCCTGAGAGTTGCGGAGTTGTCTTTGATATCAACTGAAACTGGCACACAACATTAAAGTAGATTGTTAGAGATTAGAGTAAAACATCATTTTCCGCCTTTTGTTTGTTATTTCTAGTTATAGATTTTTCACATTGAGCAAGAAAAAAAACCTGTAGGCGCTTTTTGCTGGAGTAGATGGCGAGTCATCAACCTGAAATTGACAGATGGTAAAGTAGCTGTAAAGAAGAGCGACATCTCTGGAAACTTGCAAATTGAAGGAGAGTCATAGCTCATTGGAACCGAAAAGCTTTTAGTAACTCCTCCTAACAAACAATAAAACAAAAAACAGCACATCAAACAAAAATCGTCAGACATCAGACATCATTGTAAACATGAGTGAACGTGTGTCGAAACTAGTGTATAATTGGTTATTCTGGTAGTGCTATCTCGGGTAAACTGGTTAAATTGGTAGTGCTATCTCAGGTACACATTTACCTGATCATCCCGATAATGGTTCAAATAAGGAGCATCAGCTCACGGCCAGGGTCGTTTTGAGGTCATTTGTATCAGGCTTATAGATTCAAGACTACTACGCTACTATCAGAATTTCAGCAAAATGACCGAAAAGCTACAGACTTGATACAAAAGCATTCATTAGCTGAAACAGATAATAAAACAGTGATACTACTCCCTCCGTCATAATCTGTTAGAACACACTTGGTTGATGATGCCAAGTTTCATTGTCATTTAATTGTTTGCTTCTTAGTTAAATTGTTTAGCAAATTGAAGCATCTAATGATTGTTCAAAGAAGCCCAATGATGATCAAGATGAAAGACAAGTCAAGCATGCCCATTGTCTAGAATGAATGTTGTAAGCGAGGTAGTTAAACATATCCTCTTTATGCATAAGTGATTGCAAAACCGTGCAACAGTTTCTGTAACTGTTGCACCAGGGTTTCTGGTACCAACGTATGGAGAATTTCGGAAAATTTACAAGTGTTTAAATTCTTTCTAAAAAGCTTTATTGTTTTCTAAAAGATATCATCTTCCAAATCTGAAAACAATTGAGAACGAAAAGGATATTCTTCCAAGCTAAATTAAAGATGTCAATCCTATTAATGCAAGTAGATTTTCATGCTAAAAATGGGTCTTTTGCTTTTTCCATTTTGGGCGAAATTGTGAGTTCCCATAAATTTTAAAGTAAATTATCAATTACACCCTCCTCAAATACACTTTTTTAAAATAACTCCCACCTCAAATTTTTTTATTTTTTTACACCCATTTTAATGTCTCCGTTTATAACTTGCACCCATAATTTTTTTCAGGTGAAAAGGCATGTGAAATGACGAAAATGCCCCCGCGTGTTTAAAAAGCCATGACTCTTCATTTCCCTTCCTTATTTCACCTGTTGAACAACATAACATCGCTTAAAATTCCCCCAAAAATCTTCCCAAATCCCAGTTTAAAATTTCCCCTAAATTTTCCCCAAATTTCCGCTTAAAACCCTAATTTTCGAGGGATTGTTCATTCATCAGGATTGATTTATGTAAGTTTTCCTTCTATCTCTTATTTCGAATTTCTTTGTTTGTTATTGTTTGATTTCTGTAACCTTTGTCTTCAATAATGTTGATTGGAGAAGCTTTATTTTCTGGGTTTGTAATCCGATAATTGTATAAGCTTAATTTTGAGCATCCTAATTTCTGGGTTATCTATTTCTGGGTTTAGGGTGTTGGGGTTTTGTATTTCTGGGTTTATGATTCTAATTTTAGTATTTCTTAGTTTAGGTTTTCCAATCTTTGATTTTGTCCTTTGTTGTAGGAAATGGCTTCAAAAAGTAATCCTACTAGAGTGACTTTGCGTGTCAATCATGGTGGTCAATTTAAGGTTCACGAAGGGAAGTTTGACTATGTGGGGGGTGTTGTGCATCTTCAAACTGGTGTTCTGTTTGATGATGTAACTGTAGAGATGTTTAAGAAATTGGCTCTTAGATTAACTAGAAGAGATGACTCAGAAATTTGGTATAGAAGACCAATGAAGAGTATTAGGGATGCGAATGGAGAAGGGTTATTGGTTTCCTGTTTTGATTTAATCAATTTAGTAAAGACTCTATGCAAGACTACCAATACATTGACTTTGTGGATAACTGAACCCTTAACAGTAGAATCTTTTGCTTCTACTTCCACTATAGTACAAACAGAAAAGACCAAAAGTGCAACAGTGGTCCCACTGAGTAAAGATGCTTTGGTGGGAAGTACCTCTACTTCTTTATGCACTACAGAACAAAAAACTGAGGCCCAAAATAGCCTTCTATGTCCCATCCCAATCCAATTCAAAGCACCCACCCAACAAATACCTACCCCAACTAATGCAGCTCTGAGATCTTTAAGAAGAAGCCCTAGACAACACAAAAATATCACAGAAGCTTCACCAAAAAAGATCACAAAAACTGACTTTGTTATTGTAAATGAGGCCACTGCTAGGGAGAAGTTACCCTTGAGGAGGAGGGTAAACTTTGGTGCTCAGCCTGGGATTGTTATAAGGGATTCAGATGTGGAGTCTGAGCAGGAGAGTGGTTGTTTGAATGGTGTAGTAACTGGGTTTATTGAGCTAGGAAGACATAAAAAAAGGGACAGAAAAGGGAAAGCTAAAGTGAATGAAGGCATAGATGTGAGAAAGGAAGGTAAAGGTAAGAAGATAGCAACTGTGAGAAAGGAGGAGAAGAAGGTAGTTGTGAGAAAGGGCCAGAAGAAAGAAGTAGATCTTGGGAAGGAGAAGAAAGCAGATCTAAAGAAGAAAGGAAAGAAAGTAGATCTGAGAAAGGGTAGGAAGAAATTGCTTGAAAACATAATAGAAGAAGAAGAGTTCAGTGATTCTGAGTTGAGTGAGCAAGGCATTGAAGATTTTGATCTTAATGATTTGATATTGGTTTAAATAAGACTGATGACTTATTTGAAAAACAAGATACTGGCTTAACTATAAAGGGAGTAGAAACTGGTTTAGGCATTGAAGAATTGAAAGGAAAAGAAATAAATGTACTTGAGCCTTCAAAAGCAAAAGAGAAGGTTTTATATGGAGTTGATGACTTGAATGTCAATGTGGAGGCAGATTTGGATTATGACTCAGAGGAGTTAAGAAGCCTGGTTGGATCTGATGATGATGATGAGGGCACATCTAACCCTACATTTAACCCTGACCATGACTTTAGCAAGCCTATAAAGCTCAGGTTAGGGTTAAACTTCCCTAGTGTTGAGGTTTTTAGGAAAGCTCTTGTGCAGCATATTGTGACAAATGGCTATGACTTCTACTACTCACACAATGGAAGGGACAGGGTGACAGCTCATTGTTACAATAGATGCAAGTGTGAGTGGAACAAGAAGAGGTCAAAGCTTCCAAAGTGTGTTTGTGGGATTAAGAATCCCTGTAAGTTTAGAGTACATGCTAGGGATGTGACAGAAGGAATTTTTCAGATAACTGGGTTACATTTGAAGCATAATTGTGTAATGTCCACTTACAATAGAAAAGTGGGGTCTGAGTACCTAGCTCGGAAGTATGTTGAGTTTTGGAGAAACAATAGTGACTGGAAATTACAGAAATTCCAGAAACATGTACTACAAGAGCTAGGAGTTCATGTAACCTACATGAGATGTTGGTTGACAAGAGCTAGGGCAAGCAGCCAAGCACTACTACAAAAAGTGTAATAGACATCACCTAATATACATCAGAGTTTCTAAAAAAACTGATGTATAATAAATATAGACATCAGAGATTTTCAAAAAACAGATGCCTATTCAATTTAATATACATCAGTGATTTTAAAGAACCGATATCTATTAAATTGGTTTTTAAAGGACATGAGATATTAAAATATCCGAGGTCCATTTAATTACACATATAACTTTAAATCAACACCCATGACCCAACAATCCGATAAACATTATAGATTAATCATTCACCGCCATTCCTCTTCTCTCATCCTCCAAATCACCCATTCCTCTTCCCTCATCCTCCAAATCCGCCGCCACCGCCTCCACAACCACCACCCCGCCACTTTCTGCTTGTGCTAACCACCACCACCAGCGTGTTATCCTCGAGAGTCGCCCTTCATTATTGTTGTTCGTCCATGTTCGCTATTCTTGATGAATCGAATAATAAGAAGGTTAGGAAGCCCTATACGATTTCGAAATCGCGTGAAAGTTGAACTGAACCTGAACATGTGAAGCTCTTCAGCTATATGTCGTTTTGCTTTCGTAACGTTGTTGAATTTATGAATTATTGATTTTTTATTGAGTTTTGTGGTGATTTTATTATATTAGGTATTTTGATTGAGGAGTGTGATCATCGTAGTTGTAGACTTGCAGCTCAATTGCGTGGAATTAATTTAGAAGTTTGTGAGTTGAATATGTGAATTATTAGGGTTTTCTGAGAATTAGAAAGTGAAATTTAGGGGGTTGGATGTGTGGTACTGTTTGCTATTGGAAACTTTTATATAACGATTATCTGCTGTCTTGTTTCGAGAAATTTTTATATCTGCAGTAGTTTAGTATTTTTTAAAGGAACATATTATTTCTCATTAGATTGGTGAAAGGTGTAAAGGTTGAAGAAGATTGAAATCCGGAGTAGTTTAGTAATTTCGGGGAAAATATTATTTCTCGTTTGATTGGTGAAAAGCCGGAAGCTTGCAAGAAGAGTAATCTAGTTCATTGGTTTGAAATGAGGAACTTTGGCTATGGTTCTAAATCTATTTCAAAACTAGTTATATGATGCAATTTTCATTTTTAGTATTTGAGGGATGCAGATATGTAATCGGAGCCAGTGCCGGCAGCCACCTCGTCAATCAGGTATTTGAGGTTTTTTTCCTTTAGATTCATCTCACAATTCGTCTGGTTTTCCCTCATTTATTCTCAGTTATCATGTTAGGGATTAAGGGCCTAGTTATTTTTGTCATGTTTGGGTATAATTGGGTATACGATCCAGGGTTTTTAAATAAATTAGAGTGTAATCGGATGATATGTCCTCTGAATTCCATGGTCAATGCCTGCAAATAAAGAAGATGATTTGATATTGCTTATCCAATCACAATTTCCTCACTTCTAAACCCTAATTATTTCTCTGTTAGTTCAATTTCCTTCCCTTTTTCAGCTATTTTGCTTTGATGACTTCGTTAATTATAATACTTATTACTTTCTTATTCATTCATACTACAAAACTTCATCTTTTTGTGTTCTAGTTCATTGTTGCTGATATTCGATTTACATGAGTTCAGTTTATAGTAATAATAGTTTATAAATTGTTTCTCGATCCGAAAATAACGCCTCTCATTGATTGAGAACCATGAAAATAATTTGTTGTTACTTAAGAATAATTGTTGTGAGTGTAATTTAGTTATTTAGTTACTCTCCTTGTCTTTCTGAATTATGATTTGTGATGAGTATTTTAATTAAAGGTAAACAAATTATTGGACAGAGGGAGTATTTGCGTTTTTTTAGTATGACGATGTGATTTAAGATACTTAGCCAATTCCAGCACCAGGATAGTAGTTGATTATGTTTGTGGTAGTATGGTTCATGCTATTTAGCCATAGTTTTGAATGTGGAAACTAACGAGATCGATCTACCATAAAATGGATTTATGTACGAAATTTCCTTGTGTGCTGCAACTTATTATTAACTTTTATTTTGCCCTCAAATTCAATTATGTGCTTAGTTTACTTGTTTGAAAAAGAGTAAATCAAGTTGATGTTTACTTTTGCCTTGAATTGTGCTGATTGTGATGGTTTCTGCAGGGAGTGAAGGAGGGGTACATGTTGGGTGAGATAGGTGGTGGTCGAAGTCGAATTTGATGGGGCGATAGCTCTGGGGTAGCCTTCTTTTAAAGGGTTTCAAGTAATCTTTTACTCCGTATTTTGTTATGATAGAATTCAGCATTTAACTATGATTTTTACTTTGCTTTTGCCCTGTGATTAAAATCAGCAGATATGAATGAATATTGGTGTGATAATTTTGGTGTTTTGGTGGTATAAGCTATTGATGAGAAAATACAATAGCTCTCAAACTGTTATGTAGTGTGTGATGATATTGATTTTCGAAGGTAATTCTCGATGCTTTTCTACCATATCCTTCAACAAATTAGCATGTCATATTTGAAGATTTGTGTGTCTTTATAAATCTTAACTGTTATGTGCTTGTGCTACATAAAAGTGAAACAAGCTACTCATATCTCATTTCTAGTGAAATTCAGAATTCACATAAAAATGATGCTTTGCTGTTAGGAGGATAATGGTGTTTGTAAATGGTTGTCAATGTTGATGATATTTCATGCTGAGTAAGTGACTTCAAATTTTCAGTAGTTTATGGCTGTTCATGTGTTTTGACTTTTAATGCCTTATTGGTTTGAGTAGTTTGAATAATTTTGCTTTTATTTCAGCATAACACACACTTACTGAAGTTTGTTAAGTGATCTTTGACATCTAGTGCAGGAGAGACTTGACACCCAATTATTGGCTGGCTCATCTCTTTGTTCAGAATGTATCAACACAACTATGAGTCTGTGGTATTGGACGGAGGAATTGAAGCTCTACCTTTAGCTCCCATCCTCAAAATGCTTTCATTTTTTTATTACCACAATTATGCTCACTAAATCATTAGATACATTTATTATCATACATATACTCTTGGTCACTAATGAATTTATAACCTCATTCTTGTAGATATCTTGCCTTCACCACAACTCCATAAGTACAATGCAGAGTGGTTGGCCTCACCTCTAATACTATGAATGTTAAGAGAGGTTTGTTACTGCTTATAGTAATGAGCTTTTCATGTCGACTTTAGTCGTCATTCCATTTAATGTATGTGGTAATCTTCTATTTACTCTGTTCTCGTACCCAATACTTTGTGCAGGGAAGAAAATGAGGATTCGTTTTCATCTGAGCATACTTCAGTCAACTTTGATGGCATACTCTAGATTGGGTACCACTTCCCAGATGTTTAGCTCACAACATTGTTATAGTCTGGTACGCTAGTTGTTTGCGACTTTGTGTTTTCGATTGGAAATTTGTGGAATTGTTACTGCCTCAATAAGAATAAACTTTTTTTTATTATGCTTTAGAGTTTCTATTTCCACTCTTATATCATTTCTTTAATTAACTTGATGGTTAATCAATTATGCTTAAACTTTTTGGGTACATGTACCATTATGCTAAGCAGGTGAATTTCATGATATGATCTGATCATGCTATAATTTTCTTACATCTTTAGGTACATGGACAACCATTATTTTGTAGATGTCATATTCACCTTACGAAATTGACGAGGATCCTTATTTAGGAGCGGTCTATTTTCTAAATGCTTAGTAATGTAATGTACTTCATTACTTTGCCTGGATGATGGGTTTGGTTGTATATATATACAATAATAATTGTTGTATACAATATTTTGCAAACTAGAAAGGAAGGTAGGTTATTTGCTAGTACGCCAATTTTTTTTTTTTTAAAAAAAATAGAACAATAGACATCAGACTTTACTAAAAACTGATGTCTATTTATGCAATAGACATCGGTTTTTAGTAAAACTCCGATGCATATTCATAAAATAGGCATGGGATAAAATTAAACCTGATGTCTATTCTCGAATAGACATCAGATTTAAGACTGATGTATATACATAAAGAATATACATGTGTCAATTGTGCATCAGTTGTAAATCCGATGCCTATTGATGAAAATGTCGGATGTCTATGATGATTTTTGTAGTAGTGAAGGCTCATGATTCATGGTA